>NW_020954557.1:63776979-63888456 GCF_900497805.2 Vombatus ursinus
TAAAAGAGAGATTTAGGAATAAAATAAAAGTGGATGATTAGGGGAAGAGGTAAAGAGAAGAGGAGTGAGAAGCAGATCATATTGCATAATTTATTTATCACAAGAGTTAGTCAAAACCCTCTTTCTCCAGCTTCTTATATGTAAACATGGGGGCACTAGAAAAAAGAGGAAAACTTGCAAAATGAAAGGATGGAGAAAAATATACAATCAGCAGGCATAACTGTGAATTTAAAGGGAATGATCTTACCCACAAAATGTGAGGATAGAATAGATTAGAAGGCAACATTCAACAATGCATTGTTTACAAGAAACATGCTTGAAATAATTGTGTGTGTGTGTGTGTGTGTGTGTGTGTGTGTGTTTCATTATAGAGGTAGTAATCATAATTTCAGACAAGTCTGCAGGAAAAAAATAGACGTGATAAAAGTGATAGGCAGAGGAATCACACTATGTTTGAAGCACCAGAGATAATGAATTGACAAATACTTAATATGTATCCACCAAACAGCATAGCATTTTAATTTTTAGGGAAAATATATTGAATTGTAGGAAGAAATAGACATTACAACTACAACAGTAGTGAACCTTCGTGCTCTGTTCAAACTTACAAATGTCTGTCAGTCAGATAAATAAAAAAGAAGGTAAGACCCTATGAAATTTTAGAAATATTAGATGTATAAGATCTCTGATGATGACTGATTACAAATGGAAAATAATTTACACATTTCTCATCTGTACATGGCATAATTACAAAACAAATGACCATGTATTATGGCATAGAAACCTCACAAATAAATTCAGAAACATATAAATACTAAATACATCCTTTGTGGACTACAATAAAATAACATATTGAATAAATGATCTTAGATAAAAGCAAAATAAACCAAAAAATAATTGGAAAATTGATAACTCAGTCCTATATCCCTGGTGACTGAAAAACAAAGTCACAGAAACAATATCAAGGTAAATGACACAAAATTCAACAACCAAAAATTGTTAAGCACCTACCCTGTGCCAGGCAATGTGGGAAGGGATGGGGATACATAAAAAGGCAAAAAGGTTTCAAGGAGTCCAATGGGGGAGAAAAATATGTAAACAACAATGTGAAAATAGGATATATACAGAATAAATTGGGGATAGTCAAAGAGGGAAGAGATCAGCATTAAGGGAAATGAAGAAAATCTTCTTTCAGAAGGCAGAACTTTTTCTGAGACTTGAAGGAAACCAGGGAAACTAGGAGGAGGACATGAGCAAAGATAACATTACACAAATAACAGGTAGTCAGTGAAAATGTCTGGAGTAAGGAAACAAAATATCTATGTGCAGGGAACAGCAAGGAGGCTAGTACCACCAGATTGCAGAATATGTATAGGTGGGGATGGTGTAAGGTGTAAGAAGACAAGAAATATAGTAAAGGGACAGGTTATAGAGTTCTTTAAAAGTCAAATAGATTATTATTTTTTGTTTGTTCCTGGACACAATAGGATGCTACTACTAGAATTTATTGGATAGGGAGGTGATATGGTCAGGTGAGCTTTTGGAAGAAGAATTTTGGAAGTTGAGTGAAGAATGTACTAGAGTAAGGAGGGACTCAAGTCTGGGAGACTGGCCAGAAGGCTATTGCCAAATACCATCACAAATTGGTGAATGCATGTACTAGGCTGATGACAGTGCCAGAAGAGATAATGGGGTGTATATGAGAAAAATTATGAAGGTGGGAAGGACAGGATTTGGCTACTGTTTGGACATAGGGAAAAATTAGGAGTTGAGAATGATGCCTAGGTTGTGAGCTTGGGTGACTGGGAGAATGGTGGTAGTTTTCAGGGGTAGTAGGGTTATTAAGAAGAAGGGAGGGTTTGGGGGGAAAAGATAATTAGTTCAGTTTTTCTTTACATGTTGAATTTAGGATGTCTGGGATATACAGTTTGAGATTTTGATAGGCAATTAGATAGTCAACTCAAGACCTGAGGTTGAGAGAGGGTAGAGCTCAAATCTGAGAATCATTTGCATGGAAATAATAATTGAATCCATGGAAGCTGATGAGATCACCAGATGAAGTAGTATTGAAGGAGAAGAGAAGAGATCCCAGAGAAGAGAACCTTGAGGGACACCCATGCTTAATGAATATGTCTGGAGAACATCCAGCAAAGAAGACTGAAGAGTGATCAGATGGGTAAAGTGAGAAACAAGAGGGAACAGTGTAATGAAAAAAAAAAAAAGAGAAGTATGAAAACTTAAAGAGAAACATCCAGGAGAAGAGTGTGATTAACAGTTTTAAAGGCTGAGGTGAAGTCAAACAGGATGAGGACTGAAAGAAAGCCCATTTAGATTTGGTAATTAAGACATCATTAATAACCTTGGAAAGAGCAATTTCAGTTGAACAAGGTTGGAAGCCTGATTGTGGAGAGTTAAGAAGGGAGTAAAAGAAAAGGAAGTGGATGAATCAATCATAGACAGTTTAGTCAGAAAAGGAAGAAGAAATATGAAATGACAGCACATAGGCATTGATGGATCAAGTGAAGGTTTTTTTGAAGATAGGGAAAACATGAACATTTGTGGGTAGAAGGGAAACAGCCAACAGACAGGGAGAAAATGAAGCTAAAGTGAGAGAATGAGGATGATAGAAGGGACAGTTTGCTGGAGTCAGCAGGATGGAATTAGATCATTTTTTCATGTTGAGAAATTTGCCATGTCAAGGGCAAGTGCCCCATTTTGTGAGGCAGAGGTGAAGGTAAAGAAAGTGTCAGAAGGCATCTTAGTGATATGAAATAAGAGGAAAGATGAAGAAGTTCTCAGAAAACAGCTTTCATTTTTTTTTTCAGTGAACTATGTGGCAAAGTTCTCAGCTGAGAGGGTGGAGGGTAGGGAAGTTACGGGAGGAAGAAGAGGAGCTATGAAGGTGTGAAATCCCCTGTGGTGAGTAGTATAGTGAGTCAATTGGAGAGATATAAAAGGATTTCCTTTCCTCAGTGAAGGCCCAGTTGAAATTATGTAACAGAAATAATGTGGACCTATTAGGAATAGTTTTGTGATTTTTCTCTAATTTCATTCAGCAAAGCATGTGAAGGAAAAAAAAGGCAACAGATTATAGCAGTAATCCAGAGCTGAGCCTTAGCAGGACAAGATCTTTGATAGGATACAGGGGCAAGAGACTTGAGAGAAGAGGACATTGAACCACTTGGTCAAAGAAAGGGAAGAGAGTAAAGTCAGTTCAGAGATAACAGCCCAGGAAGCAATTGAGGGGTAGAGTAATTGGTTGTCCTAGTGTAGATAAAGAACAGATTTGAGGGTTTCAAGGCAGAAAGAGAAGTAGACTTACAGTAGAATATATTCAGATAAGGGAGTTTTAGAATTTGGCAATATGCTGCAGGCATTTCAGATACTTGTTTTGGCCACTCAAATTCTATATCAATCCATTTTTATGGTCCTGCTTGGGAACTCCCTGACCTCCCAGGGCAAACACTGGATAACAATCCAGGCATTATTTGTAGCCACTTAAACTCCACAACAATCCTCTTGCCTGATTCCGTAGGACAACTCAATCCCCAGCTGAACCTCTATGGGCAATGATAACCTACCTGAACTTCATTCCTTATGATTATTCTATAACCACTTTCTCATTCTCTCCTCATCCCAGTGATTGTAAACCCCATCCCCCATCTGCCATTATCCAAACACCTTTCTGTTCCCCTTCCACTGGCTGCTCACCAACTCCCATCCCTCTCAACTCAACCCACCCATGTCCTTTTCTATTGTTATCCACCCTTTCTTCTGTGCTCTTTGAAATGCCTGCTCTATAAATAACAAGCTCATTTTCATGTTAAATCTTTTCCTTTTCTGCTCCTTCCATCTACATGCACTCACTGATAACCTGGCTCCTTCCTGATGACCCAGTTTTCCTGGCCACCCTTTCTAGCACTGGCTACACTTTTACTCAACCTTCTTGCTCAACTAACTGCTTGTAGGGTGCAGGAGTTGGAATATTTCTTGCTTGCTATTGCCATATTCCTTTACTATTACCATTTAGTAGCCTCGCTTCCTTTGAAGTTCATTCAATGCATAATTTATCACCCAATCAAGATTCTGATAATTGTTGTCTACCAACCCCCGGGGAACTCTCTTTCCTTCTTCAATAAGTTCAGTGCTTGGCTCACTCTTTCTCTCTTCTCTATTATCCTCATATTGGGGGACTTTGACATAATGTTGATACTTTCTTGAACACTTTTACCTCTCATTTCTTCAACTTACTCATTTCCTATTCCACACAACATGAGCAATACACAGAAATTGTCATTCCCATGATCTTGATAACACTAACAAATTTACCACTTCCATATTCATGTTAGGCGAAACCTTATTTTTAACAAATGCATTTCCAATTTCCCCAATAGTTTTTGTCAAATAGGAAGCACATTTTTGTTTCTTTTTTCTCAAATAATTTATATTCTTGCCATTATCAAACATTGAATTATGGCATTAAATTGTTTCTGATTCTTATATAGTTTGTTCCATTCATCTACTTTTTGCATTTTTTAAACAGTATCAAATAGTGTTGGTAATTGTTGCTTCATAATATAGTCTGAGTTCTTAAAATGCTATTTCTCCTCTATTTTTAATTTTTATCTTTATTTCCCAATGTGGTAATTCTCTTTTTAGCATAATTTCATCTTCATATTTGATAGCTATAAAATTAATCACTTTAAGACATTGTTGATAATGGGTTTTGGGAAGGTTTTTATTTCCCCCTTTAAATTTCCAGTTTGCTTAGTAATTTTTTTCAACAATTAAAGTAAGAAAAGCAACTCTGAGATTTTATAATGCTTGTCCTAACCTTTAGTTAACCTGTTTTCAGTGATGGTGAGTTGCTTAAGGAGAACACACACACACACACACACACACACACACACACACACACACACACATATACATACACAGAATTACCAAGTAGCCAATTCATGCAAACAACTGGTTAATAACTGTGTAATAATTGTGCTGTTCTGCCCAATTGATCAAAATCATTATCTCTACAAACATTACTGAAGTTCATTTTCTAGATAGTAATAATGGTTCTTTTGCTCATGCATGAGATTTGTTGTCTTCTCTATATCTAGCCCCAGCTTTCCCTTGAGGTTCAGTCCCACATCATCAGTTGCCTATTAAACATTTCAAACTTTAAGTCCTGGAGAAATCTCAAACTTAACATGTCTAAAACAAAAGCCATTGTTCTCCCCGCCCCTCCTCCTCCAATCCACTCTTTTCCAATTTTCCTATTTTGTTGAAGGCATCGCTAGTCTTCCAATTTCCCAGCTTTGTAACCTTGGTTTTATCTTCGACTCCTCATTCTCCCATACCTCCACAAATCCAATAAATTTCCACATGTTGACATGTCTAACTCCACACAATCTATTCACAAAACTACCACCTTGGCTCAACCACTTGTTGCTTCTCACCTAGGAGGCCTTCAGTGGCCTCCTAATTGGTCTCCCTGCCTTATCTCTTCCTGATTCTTTCCACTTTTCTCACAAGTGCCAAAAGAATTTTCTTCAAACAAAAATCTGACTATGTCAGTTCCATACTTAATAAAAACCAATGGCTCCCTGTTGCCTCTAGAATCAAATATAAATTCTTCTGGGTAGCTTTTCAAATTCTTCATAACTTTGCCCTCATCTATCTTTCCTAGCCTCATGGTACATGACTTTTTTTTCTGTACTCTGTGGTTAAGCCAAACTTTTTCTTTTTTTCTCTGATCCTTGTACATGATGCTCCTTTACTGTTTTTGTGACCTTATACTGAATGTCCCTTTTGCCTGGAATGTATTGCTTCTTTATCTCTGCCTTATTGATTGGAGTGGGGAGTACCAAACTCCTCTTAATGTCTTCCTTTATGGAGGGTAGAAAATGGATTCAGCTCACTCTACTTTGTATCTGTTGCTCTGCCTGGTTTCAGCAGTATGGGAATAAGATGCCCCTGAGTCAGGTATCCCTGGTGTCCTGCTCCCACCTTTCTTGCCTCTTTTTGTATATTCTCTCCCCCTTTAGATTGTAAGCTCCTTGGGGCAGGGAGTGTTTTTCTTTTCATTAATTGTATCCCCAACAATTTGCATGGTGCCCTTAATAAATATTTATTGGATTGGATTTACATTTATTCTCTATAAACTTAATGTGTACTCATTATGTACTCTATTAGAATGTTAATTCCATAAGACAAAAGATTACTTCATTTGTTGTATTTGTACCCCAATATATAGAACAGTGTGTGGCACACAGTAGGCTTATAATAAATACTTGTTGATTGATTGTCAAATGGCTTAACTCTAACAATGAAAAAATTAAGTACTGTAGTTTTTTTGATTTGTCCATAATTCAGGTACTGACTTTTGAAGATGAAGCAGACTATAAATCTCTCCTTCCTTGTATGAAGGAAATGGACAAAACCTATCTCCTTTAAATTTAGGGGAACCATCTTTTCTTTCCTTTCCAATATCTCCCCAAAAATAGTAACCTTAGAGGTAAAAAAAAAATTGACCCTGCAGGATTTTGCTGATTCTATCTAAAAAAACAAAAAACAAAAAAACAAACCACCAAACAACAACAACAACAACAACAGCAACAATAACAACCACAACAACAAACAAACCAGGGTTCCACTCTGGTCCTACCTAGATATTCTGATGAGATTAACTAGAGACTCCCAAAACCACACCAAGATAGTTAGATGAGATTAACTAAAGGGAAACATCCCTACCTAAACATCCCTACATGAACTGTTGCTCCTCCTTCTTTTTCAAAGAGGACCAATGACATCACTCAGTGATGTCCTCACTTGAGAGTGAATTGGATTTAAGTGAGGCAGAATTGCACAAAATCATCAGCCTCACTTTCTCTTCCAAAGTCCATCAAAGTCCAGTTGTCCTAATGGACAACTGGATATGGCCCAGGATGTAGTAGATGACCTTGGCATCTTTGATGTCTAACCAAGCTCTAAGCATTCCACAGCACCTGCTTCAGCCACTTTCATGATTGTTGGAACAAATTGTTCTCACCCACAAATTCCAGCAAGGGAAGTCTTCACATGCTTGTGCTAGCCATCTCCCTAACTCACCAACAGGTTTAAGTTATCCTAAATTATCCTGTTGGTTATACTTAACCTGGTTTAGCCACTCTGCAGAGACAGTTTTACCAGGGTGTGGCTACTGTACATGCTCCAGCTTCTTGGAGCCACAGGTGAGAGCTGGGTGACAGGTAGAAACCAAAAGTGAATGAGGAGCCCTGAAAAGGGTTCAGCTTAGTCTCACACCAGAGGTGCTAATCTTCCCTGAACACCCTATATACACACATATAGGGTTGTATATAGCTTTAAGGAGAATGGTCTCCCTGGAAAGCTGGTTCCCTGGGAAAGGGATGACCACCATTTACTAAGAACCAATGAGAACTGTAGGAAATGAACACTATATGCAAAGCCACACAGGATAGTGCAAGGGACTACAGTGGAGAACAGTAATTGGTGGTAAGGGTGAGCTTCCAGGAGGGTGCAAACATCCTCTAGACAACCACAGAGAGGAGTACTGACATAGTGGAAAAAACTTCAGATATCACAAGTTAGATCTCTCCTCAAAGCAGGTCCACATGTAACTTAGACTGTATAGGCCTCTGGGCATGAAGTCACTCCCTGAAGGTATTGCTGTTTCTATGGGTTCTGAAGAGACTCCTATTTTCTTCCCTTAACCTCTAAATAAATCTATTCACATTTTATTTTTTTATATGAGCACAGACCTTGTATGGGGATTTGATAACTACAGAATTATACTAAAACTCACATATTGTCTTGATAGGGGAAATAAGTCAGAGAAGCAAGACATCTCCGAAGATGTACCCAAGTTATTCAAGTTAGGAGGGAGTCTTAGATATAGAAGTTACTTATATGTAATCTTCAAAGAACTCATTTGCAATGCATAGGTAAATTAAATATTATAAAAATCAGATGGAAAACTTTAGTGACACCCTTCATTCTAATTGTGAAATGTAGTTGTTTGAACTACATTTCCTACAAGACTGTGTATATAAACCTGCCTTTTGGTGATGTCACTCAGTGAACACCCTAAATGAGAAGACAAACTACATGAGCAAGTGCTAAAAAGTTATAGGAATATCACGGGATTTACCAGAACTAGGGTAATGCTGGCACTGAAATATGCAAGAATGGGAAAACAGTAGTCATAGCCAGACCATACTAAGGATCAGGCCAAACATAGATAGTGTAGGTATGTGAGAAATACTACTTGTGAGTTGTAGGTGGAGAAGAGATTGATACTTAGAAAAACAGCATGAATGTAACTGGCATCACACTCCTGAATTCCAATGTCCTGTAGAAATTTTAAGTAGTTATTGGTCCAAAGCTGGTAGCTTCAGTAAGGTCCACCTGAAATGGTCACTATTCTGCCCAGCCATAAATGAAGGACAAGATTAGTGTTAGATTGGAATTGGCCTGCACCACAAGTGATATGAATTTATACCAAAAGCATTCTGTTCCTCCAAGGTTGGAACTACAAAGGAATTGAGTGGGGAGTTGACTTGACCTTTCAACTGGGGGCATGGAAGGTAGCAGAAATCCAGTAGAGGATAAGTTTCTTGTATGGATATGAAATGTTTGATAATTGATTCAATTCTATATTATGATCATGCTGAATTATATTTCATGAAATACCTTTTGTAGATTTCACTTATCATCTAGTCATTGAGTAGGGGCTCAGAACTTTAGATTTCAATAGTTGCTGCATTCAAATAACAGTGAACTAAGGAAGTAGCAAGAGTTTGTGGATTCCTTTTTTTGAGGAGAAGTATGTGAAATATAGGAATGGGGGAGGATGAAGAAAGGGGGCAGAAGTATAGCAACAGAGATCACTCTGGCTCCATGTGTTTTGCCTAGAGCTCTTCAATGGCTAGGTCTATCACTTAACTGGGTAACTCAAATATTTACTTGAAATTTCCAATGCCATATTATTTAAATCTATCCTCTGAACTGAAATGAAGCAGTCAGCTTCATCTTGTTCTACTTTAAGATTTGCTGATATCAAATACTTTAAAAAAAAGGGAGACACAGATAAGCAGAAAACATTCCAACATTTAATTCTGCTCGTTGCTATATTCTATATTATGTTGTCTTTTTTAATGTAATGTGTCTAAGCTGCCATCAGGAAGAAACCCATTGTGAATAAGCTGTCAGGTTTAATTGGGCTTTACTGTAAAAATATCCTTGATAAATAAAACTGTCTCTCCTTGAGTTTGATTCTAAAAGGGCCAAATTTGGGTGTGCTCAAAAGAAATTCCATTAAGCTTCAACAAGACACAAACCACTTAAAATATTTTAATGGAAAAGAAGTGAATAGATTTGTTATATCCTGGTCTTGAATAAACATGATATTTTATCAGGGGGAGAAAAATTATGAAAGGGTCTGATATGCCCTGATTGATTTTTTATTTATTTTATTTTGATTTTATGGAATAAAATCAGCATTTCTATAACATAGTATAATAAAAAGATGATTGAACGTGAAACTGCAAATCTATTACATGCAACTTGTTATTCCTTTTAAATATATAATAAAGTTATGTGTTTTTTTTTCCTTTTTTCTTCCTTCTCTCACCTTCCAGAGGTGGCTGCCATTAAACACAAATATGTATATGTATATGTATATGTATATGTGTATATGTATATGTGTATAAGTATATATATTTATATGTATAAGTATATATTTATATGTATAAGTATATATTTATATGTGTATATGTATACATGTGTAAGTATATATATTTATATGTATAAGTATATATATTTATATGTATAAGTATATATATTTATATGTAAAATCATTCTATACATACTTCTATTTATCAGTTCTTTCTCTGGATACAGATAGCATTTTCCTTCACATGTCCTTTGTGGTTAATTTAGATATTTATAATAAGTCAAATGACTTATTTACTCAAAGATGTTCTTAAAACAATATTGTTCATACTATATGTAATGTTCTCTTGGTTCTGCTCAGTTCACTTTTCACTATTTCATGCAGGTCTATCCATGTTTTCTAAGATCATCCAGAGATTTTTTTCAGCATCTACTTCCCATTTTTTTCCCTTAGATCACTGCAAGAAATATGAGTGTGCAATAGCATACCTCTATTGCCAGCCTCTGATGATTTCCCTTGACCTTCAGCTATAGTTGCACCATTTCTCTAAATACTATTCCTAACTTTGAATTTCTTTGATCTGATACAACACAGGTGATACATAGGGATGATAAATCTTTTCCTTTCTGAAAGGATATGATGAACCTGAACAATTCTTAATTCTTTCACAAAATTTTTAACTACCCTCATCAATCAGTCAATCAACATACACTAAGCACTATGCTAGGCAATGAGTTTTATTCTTGCAAAGGCAAGAATAAAATCACCTCTTCTCTCAATGAACTTACATTTTATCAGAGGAAATAAAATGTACACATATCAGTTCTACTTCTAGAGACTGCATCTTTTTTTCCAACTCAGCCACATCTTTGGAATATGCCATTCTTTTTTGCCTGGTATTTTATGTCAAAATATTTTATCATAATACTTAGATAAAGAAAGTTTAGAGCTGTTGAAGGAAGCTACCTTATTGCAAGTTCTCTATATCTGTTTAATCACAGGTTCAGTCCCAAAAGCAATAAAATGTTTAAAAGAGACTTTGAGAAAGATAGGACACCAAAAGGAAGAAGCTGGCAGATGTAGCCAGAGCAAAGAAGGCAGGAGAACATTTCCCCATCCCCTCATATCATGGGCAATATTGAGATAAACAAGGAAAGATTATTGATAATATTAGCAATAAAGGAATCCTCATTTCCATATAGTTCATCTACATGTTGACACACATTCTTTAAGGATTATACTCAACATTTAGAGAGTTCTTAAATTTAAAATGTTTACAATGAAATCCCTAGTATTTACAAATCAATTCTGTTGATATTTTTCCTTCTTACTTTTAAAATGAATTCTCTCTAGCAATGTAAGGTTATTTTTTTTTCAAGCCTTGTAGACTACTAGCTTTTGTTGATATGTACAATCTACTTTTCTCCCCTCTGCCTAGGAGGTTTTCTAACAACTGGTTATTAACAAAGCATTGACCAATGAGCTACCATTTTTAATGATTGGGTACAAAAATATAAGATGGCTTGATGGAGAACTCATATGAAAGCTTCTCTAAGGAAATCGAATGGGCTGATTTCAGCTTTATTTTCAATACATGAGTTAAGAAATATGTTTTTGATATACCTGTCAAAACAAACACAGGAATTATATAAACATAAACACTTCTTATACAAATAAACTCAGATCTAAATAACTGATGTAATATTTATCATTCATGGATAGGTAAAGTCAATATAACTTTAAAAGTGACAATTTTACCTAACTAATCTATTTGTTTAGTGACATTCCAATTAAATTGCTAAAAATTATTTTACTGAATTAGAAAAAAAATAACAACAAAGTTTATTTGGAAGAGCAAAATGTCAGGAATTTCAAAGAAAACAGGAAAAAAAAGATGTAAAGGGAGTTAATTCAGCAGTATCAGACCTTAAACTATATTATAAAGGAGAGCATTATTGAAGTATAAAAAGGAAAATTTCAAATATTTCAAATTAAAATTTTTGTGTAGAAATAAAACCTATGTAGCAAAGAATAGAAGGAATGCAGAAAATTGGGGAAAAACCTTTCATAGACAATCTCTCAGGTAGGATGTGATTGGGTTGGACTATTTCTGTGGTGTCCGAAATTATTAGCTGGTTGATTCAGAAAAACATGGAAAGACTTGGACCTATGAAGGAAGATGCTAATCCACTTTCAAAAAAAACAGATGCCAGGTGGAAATAAGCATAGTATAGCCTTATATATATACATATGTGTCTCAGTGTATATGTGTATGTTTATAGATATCCATGCATATGCACATGCATCCACGTTTAATTGTAGTCTTCTTTAGGGTTGATGGGAAGGCAGGGGAAAATAAAGTAAAACATACACAGCAGAGAACAAAAGAAAACTAACAACAAAGCAAAGAAAATCTGGGCAGCATGGAAAAAATGTGTAGTATTTATTTTATAAGTTTTCTTGAAATTAAAATTTATTATTTTATATTGAATCATCTGTTATGGTCTGCTGTGTACATGATGATGTCTTTTTTTCTTTTCTGATTTTATATTTGTTTAAAATAAATTCTTTTTACAAAAAAAATATGTTTTTAAATAAGAAGAACAAACCCCAAAAGAGGTTTTTGGTTTTGGTTTTGGGGGGAACTCCATTGAGGCTCTATTAAAGACCTGCAAAGAAAATGAAAATGTAAGATTGTGCAGGAAATGGCTCTGCAAAGCACAGCAGTATTTAAAGTATACAATCAACATTTTCCCCCCACCTCTGTACAGTTTTGTCACCTCAAGCTTTTGTGATGTCTTATCTTCATTTCTTTTCCTCCTCTTCAAATGGCCTTGCCTGGCCTTTTTCTCAATCCTACTTACATGATCAGTAGCGTGCACAATAGGGATGGTTAGCATCAGAAGAAAAATCTATTCACCAAAAATAATTGAAAATCACTGCCTTGTTCTCCATTTTGTTCTCTTGAAGCCTTTTCCCCATATAGCCATTATTGTGGAAGGTAAGTTCTGTCAGAAGCATAGCCTTCTCAAGTTTGATTCTTCCTCTGACCAAAGACCCTCCACTATTGTGGAACACGATGTAGGTCAAATTATAGATAAAAATCTTCCACTTAATACATACAGAAGTTTCCATGGGGGTGGGGATAAGTTTATTAGAATTTATAGGAAATTTGAGGGTGAAAAGGTACCTTTCTGTTTCTGATTCTATGCATTCTGGAGTCTTTATTACAGGCCTATACATATATTATTAAAAACTACAGACACAGAGGGGATATATTTTTCCACTTTCAATGCTATTCTAGTGATTTAGCATCCAAGGTAAACTTGATTCTCTCATGCTTGGGAAGGATGGACAATCTATCTCTCAGAGAAATTCTGGAGTCTAATAAACATAGTAAAGCAACACTAATATTTGAGGCCACATATAGCCCTCTATTTGCATTTAAATTTCTTTCAGTATCTAAAAGAAAATGAGCAAATTATTTTTGAGCACCTGCCATACTAACAGTGACTCTTTAGCTGGCCTTTTTGGAAATTACTAAGCCATGTTTTAGTTGAACTGACTTAATAAGCTGTCTTTTGACCAGAAAAATATAAAAATATATTTGCAATGGCTTTTTCTCATTGGAAATATTTGATGAGGAGGGAAAGGAGCTCATCAGTATTTACTTATCTGTTACTAATACCTTGAAGGAAAGGGATTTAGAGAGACACAATGATCATCTAGGTGACACTTTCACCCCTGCTAGTTGTTCAAATTGTAGAGTAATCCTCATCTCCCAAATTATACAAGGATAGCCTTTTAAATCTAAAGTAATACTCATATTCCTGTGAATGTAGTCAGCTGCTGCCAAATTTAGGCCATAACTATAGAATGGGGTGCTTTTCAAAGGAAAACATGAAAAGGAGCAGTGGTAGAAGTTAGTTTATCTCATCTTCTTTCTTCAGTTGTGTCTGATTCTTTGTAACCCCTTTTGGGGTTTTCTTGGCAAAGAATAGTTTGTTATTTCCTTCCTCAGCTCGTTTTACAGATGAGGAACTGAGGCAAACAGGGTTAAGTAACTTGCCCAGGGTCACACAACTAGTAAGTATTTGAGGCCAGATTAGCACTCAGGAAGATAAGTCTTCCTGATGCCAAGTCTGGCACTCAGTCCACTGTGCCACCTAGCTGCTCCCACAACAGGTCTTATGTGTATATATGAGAGTAACATATGCATAGACACACATATATAATATACTGTATTGTGTCTCTAGGAATTTTTGAGTTGAAACACTATCTTTCTCATCTGGAGGGATCATGAACAGTTTGACAGAAAGATTCAGTATATACATAGATTAAAAAAGAGATGTTATATCATCATCATCATCATCATCTCATCATTAACTCCTTCAAATAGCATATAATACAACAATCTGTTGTTTAAATAAAAGTCTTCTGATAATGTGGTGAGTGTTGAAAATAATCTGTTAAAAATGAAAAAAAATCAGCTAAATCATTTAACTGGCATCATGTAATTGAAGAGGAAATGACTATTTTATTGAATTCATTTTTTAAGCTAGATTCAAGCAGCCCACTTGTGGCTATAATCAGAGCTTGGGAATACCACCTTCTGAATTTTTATATGATAAATATTCCTTCAGTAAGATTTCCCCCTACCAGGTGTGAAGTCATCTGCATTTAAGGGCAGTTTGCATAAATCATTTTAGTTATTGTTGTTCAGGAGTTTCAGTCATGTCTGATTCTTTGTGACCCCATTTGGGGTTTTCTTGGCAAAGATACTGGAGTGATTTGCCATTTCCTTCTCTAATTCATTTTGTAGATGAGGAACTGAGGCAAACATGGTTAAATGACTTGACCAGAGTCACATAGCTAGTAAGTGCTTGAGGCCAGATTTGAACTTAGTAAGATGAGTCTTCATATCTCCAGGCTAGGCACTCTATCCACTGTCATCTAGCTCCCTGCATAAATCATAGGATTGTAGCTTTGAAGATGGAAGAGAGACCTAACAGGTCACTCAGTACTATTCCCTGATTTAAAACATGAGGACACCAGGGCATAAAGAGGCTAACCTACTTTCTCAGGATGATATGGACACTAAGTGACAAAGTTGGATTTTGAACTCACATGTTCCAAATCCAAATCTAGGGCTTTTACCAAATCACTGTATTGCATCGAGCTCATGGAGAACTACCTATGTTAAATCATTTAGAAGAGCCATTGTGTTTGGCTTCAGTTGTTTGGAGGGTCACAGTTTCTTATAGGTAGGTAATCCAGAATTTTGGAAAATATCTCAAATAAGGAAGACATAACAACACAGCATTGGGAAGACCATATAAAGATTTTTCATTCCTTATCAGAGAGACATAATGGGAAATATTTTTGTATGTTCCTGATTAAATTCAGGACTTTTTTTTATTCAGTCATAATTCTAAAGTTCCACCTTGAGAATTGTTCAATCAAAATAATTGCAAATGTTGCAGAAAGAAAACTGCATAATATATGTTTAGTGCTTTTTTTCTTGCTCTGATCTACCCAATACTCAATAAAAAGTTGTTCCTACCAGATCGCCACCTTTGTGTAACACAGTCTGCATATCAATTTCCTTTAGAAAAACTCTGTAAATTCCTGCATCTCTCCTCTCAGTCATATGACTTATATAATTTTGAGAACACAGCAGCCCTGCAGCAAAGCATTCAATGAATTATTAAAAAGTGCTGAGAACTGCTTTATGGGTGTAAAGAGCTAAATAGGCATCATATAATTCTACTAGTTATTAACATATAAATGCAAAAAGAAAAAAAGTCTACCTACAAGTATTTTGTTCAAAATGATTGTTTCTTACCTTTAACAACATTATGGCAGAAAGAAACAGATATAAACTTTGGGTATACTTCATTACACACCCTTATACATTCATCAATATATCTATAACTAAACTTTCTAACAGAATTATAAAGGTTTCACCAGCTACAAACAGAAGAAAGAGAGACAGATTCCTGCCGTAAGTAAAAGGGTAAAAAAAAAAAAAAGTTGACAGAAAACGAAAAGCCATATATATACATATATCAACACATTCAAATTCACCAAACAGAGATAAGATAAAGCTATACATGCCTTAGAGTATAGTTCTAAACTATTATATGTGGACATTAAATATATAGGAGGTGACATATTTGGCAAAACAAGTAGATGAATTGAAGTGAGTTCAGAGAAGAGCAACAAAAGTAATGAAAGTTTTAGAAAATAAGACCTATGAGGAAAAGTTAAGGAGATTGGGCAGGTTCAAGCTAGAGAAAACCTGAAGGGAGAAATGATAATTGGCTAAAAATACATAAAAGGATGTTTGCGTGAGGACAAGGACCAATTTTTCTAATTAGTCACTGAGGATAGAATAAGAATAAATTGGCTTAAGCTGCAACACGGAAAATGTGTTTAATATTAGGAAAAACTAACTATGAGATCAGTAAGGCAAAGAAATCTGGTGCCACAAGGGAGCTGCTATTGTTGGAGTTTTTCAAGACTGATATTAGACACCTCCTATTAAGAATGGTTCATAAATAATTAAGTAAGTCCTGCTATGCTATTAAGAAGTGAACATTGCCAAACAGAGCATTTCTTTTCTCCCCCTCAGTACCTAGGACATTATTTTATTGTATCTCTTTTTTTACTTATTCTGTTTATGGTGACAATGTTTCACTAACTCACTTGATCAGCTTACTAGAAAAAAAAATATGGTTTACTTTTACTGATATGATGAAATTCATGGGGAAAAAGAGAAGGAGATTTACTTGGGGAAATGCAAAGATGGGTAAAAATGAAGGCAAAATGATCTTACACAACTAAAAAGAAGATGGACTGGAAAGATCTAATACTGTACAAGCTAAATTGGAGTTAATCCTGCTCTTGGCAAAAGTTAGAGGATGCTAGATCTTGTTAGATCACAGACCTTGCCTTAATATAAGGTGAGGTTGTAGGTGTGATTCCCATAGAGGCTGCATACAGGACAGTAACTAATAAATCAGAGGCTAGGATGAACACCAAAAAATGAGCCCAGGTCAAGCACCATGAAACATGTCTTCAAATCAACTCGTTATAATCAAATTGATTTGAGGAACATTAAGGCACAAATGAGAGAGAGGGAGAGGGAGAGGAAGAGAGACAGAGACAGAGAGACAGAGACAGAGAGAGACACAGAGAGAGACAGAGACAGAGACACAGAGACAGAGACAGACAGACAGAGAGATAGAGAAACAGAGACAGAGAGACAGAGACAGACAGACACAGAGACAGAGACACACAGAGAGATCTTTGGGACACAATTCCCATTAGGGAGAGTCATGCTAGTACACTTATATATGATGTGCTACGTGATAATCTATTACAGTGGGAGGAAGCAGAATAGGGCAAAGATGGGTACGAGCTCACCCAGGTTATAGTCATAGGAAGAAGGATGTAAAATAAAGAAGCCCATCACCTGGTAGTTTGCTTTTATCTACATATTCTTGCTAGCTAACTGCTAACCTCATTGTTTCTCCCTTCCAAAAGAATACAAATGCTGTCAAAGATCCCCTAAATTCAGCACTCTTGGGGAAAATCCAATCTTCCTGCCTTAGTTGCAGCCAGTTTTGGCTTCAGACTCACTTGACACCTATGCTTCTATCTATTATAAATCATCTCATAATTAGATGTCATTGGTAGCAAGGTGGACCAGAACATGTAGGACACTGCAAATCCATAATCACAATTGGGGGGAAAATATCCCAGTATTGGCCTTATCACCATTAGTAGTGTTAGTAATATATTTCACTATAAGTAAAATGCAGTCAGGTTACTTGAACGAATTTTCTGAAAAAAAAATTCCTTTAAAAAAATAAGACCTATTAATGAGTTAGGTTCCTAACTCATGCTAACTTTAATATTCACCTGTTTTATTCTAAATATATAATATGTACCTACCAGAGTCAATACCTTTTCCAGTTTGAATTGCCAATACATAGCAAGGAAATATATTGTTTAGGAATATGATTATTCATTTATCATGGTAACAAATCACAGTAAAACTACATTAATTAAATTATACTAATTCAAAGGTTCTGGTGACTCCAATCAAGGTTGGGTGGCATTGTGTTTGTTTGTTACACCCTATTTGTCAATAGCATATTTTACTATTGACCTTTGATTTATTTTGGGAGATGGTTATTCATCTTGAAATTTGGTATCCATTTCCAATAGATTTGGGATGTCATAATTCTATCAGATATAGTTGATTCAAATATTTCTAAATCCACATCCTTCCATTTTATTCTAGGGTCATTTGTCTTGTTTGTGTGAATGTTATTATTGTTTTATTGTTGTTATTATTGTTATTAATAAAAATTAAGACCCGTGATTGCTTTGGTGTAGTGAATTCCCAAGAACAACTTCCCCTACCAATGAAGATAGATAATCATCTTGAAATTTTAGAGTTGCTTGGTGATAATTAATAATGCAGAAGAATTTTTTTATATTATTTGTAACTTTCCAAGCTTCCTTAGGGTCCCAATAAGTATCCAGTTCCATACATACAAAAAAAACCATTTTAATTATAAATCATTAAATCAAACTCTCTAAGGAGGTATATAGATAAAACTGATTCCTCTGAATTGGTTGAATGCATACACTTGGAAGTAATAGAACCAAATTTATTACTTTTTTGATATGGACTTCTTTAGACTTATTAAGATTATTCATCCCAAGTAGTACAAATCAGTGTCTTAGTGACTTGTTTCTGAAACATAAAATAAGGTATCAGGACAAAATTATTTATCTTAAAGATAAAAATTTGACTTTCTTTTTTCAGAGACTGTTTAGTTTGGCTCTAGTCTACAAATTTAAAACATAAAATTTTGAGTATTCTCAAGAAATGGAACTAAAATTGTCAGATACCCAGCTTTATTCTACACAAATCTTTATAAACTCTATACTCTTGTTGAACTATTTACTATTCCCAAATTTCTTTATCTTCTACTTTCCTATATCTATGCATTTGTCTTTGCCATTCCTTCTGTCTGAAATCTAATCCCTGCCATCTCCCCTCACTGAAATCCTAAACATCCTGTAAGACATAACTCAACTGCCTCTTCCCCAATGATGTTTAAATTCATCTTTGCTTCTATCTCTAGTTAGAAAAACTGATACCTCCTTAGATTCCTTAGATCTCTTATAACATGTTTGGGGAAGGGACTATTTTTCCTAACCAATTTCTAATATTTTTTTTAATTGGTGGGAGTGGATTTTAGACCTGTTATTTCTTTGGTAAGGGAAATTCCAGGTATTAAAACCCCCTTATCCTAGTGATTCTCAAAGTGTGGTCTAGGGAATCCATGCAAATGCCCAAGACCCCTTCAAGGGGTTCTAACAATCAAAACTATTTTCACTATAATACTCAATTTAAAAAAAATTATCATAAGGTACATATCAATAGACATAACCCACATAAACAAAGGTTTAATTGTTTTTAGAATGTAAAAGGTCTCGAGAATAAAAACTTTGAATGATTGCCCTGTGTTGATTACTAATTTGTTACTAACTTATAGTCTTAGAACAGTATCTGACACATTGATTGGTTAAATGGCTCACCCTTGACCATTCTTCTAGTATTTATCAGAGGCAAGAATTTATCATAGATCTTCTCGACTCTGAGGCTATCCCTCCTTCTATTTACTACATCATATTGTCTTTTACTATATGTTATTTTATTGAATGTACCTATAGTTAATCCTCCCTACTGCATTATGTTTCTTAAGAGCAAGTTGGTGAGTACTTTTTACTGAACACTCTGAAAGATTGAAGAAATTATTTATTTAACCTAATGAAGCAAATAAGGGAAGTCAGTAACAATCTTTAAGTCTATAAAGTGATAGTATATTCATGATAGTGTATTTTTTGGGTATGCATTATCAGCCTATGAACTGCAGATAATTCTGCACATGGCAGGTCCTCAACATTTGATGTAAGAATGAATAAATTCATTAATGGATGGATGGATATTAAAATTAAAGAAAGGTAGGAAACTGACTCATGGACATTTGATAAGTACTTATTTGTCAGCAACAAACATTTCAAAAGAAAGCTAAGACAAAGCTTTTTGCTTTCCTTTTTCAGCTAGGTAATGGGGTTAAGTGACTTGCCCAGGGTCACACAGCTAGTAAGTGTCAAGTGTCTGAGGCCGGATTTGAACTCAGGTTCTCCTGATTCCAAGACCGGAGCTTTATCCACTGCGCCATCTAGCTGCTCCCCCCCCCCCCAAAATCAACTCTTACAAAAGATGGGGAAAATGAGATAGATAATAATAGAGTTGAAATTGACTGGTTTTAGGGAGGTATCTGCTCATTAGTTGTTAGTATAATGTATCAACCAAAATTATTAGAGGCAGTTTCCAGAAAAGAAGTGTGTATTCTATATCCCATCCTGGACTACTACATATGGACTGCATTTATGCTCAGTTCTCCATATGGAGAGATACTGACAACTTGGAGTGCATCTGGGAAAGGTTGTCTAGCATGGTGAGAGGACTAGAGATTTTACCATGATTCAATTAGTTGAACTAGGAATGTTAAATCTAAAGAAGAGAAAGCTTAAAGGAGACATGCTAAAGAGGCAGTTTGGTATACTAGGAAGAATGCTGGAGTTGGGGTCAGGAAAAACTTGGCTTTGAACCTCACTTTTGATACTACCTGTGTGTCAATGAGAAAGTCATTTAAGTTCTTAGATCCTCAACTTCCTCATATATAATATTAGAATAACAATACTTAAATTATCTACTTCACAGTGATTATTGTTGGGAGGATGAAAATGTATATATAAGTAGTTTTACAAATCTGAAAGCAGGTATTATGATAACTGTTTAAGTGCTTTCAGGATTATCATATGAAAAGGCATTAGATTTGCTCTTTTTGGCCCTCATAGAGCAGAGCTGGGAGCAATGAATGGAATGTTGGAAAGGCAGATTTCAGTTCAACATAAGGAAAAATCTCCAAAATTTTAGAATTTTTGAAAAGTAGGATGGACTATCTCAAAAGGCAATGAAGTTCCTATCACTCAAAGTCTCTGGTTCAGAAAACCTTATCTATCATGTTGCAAAAGGAATTCCTGTTAAGGAATAAGAGTTTGGATTAGATCACATAAGAGAGCCCTTCCTACCCTAAGATTCTATGATTCTGTGACCTTCAAATGAGGAATTTCATTCTACCCACTCGTAATTTTTATCATTTTCTGGCATTTGATTGACCTGATTATGGTTGGATAGTTTCAATCCTCTTTCTCCTTAATTTCTTTTCAACACCAAAAATACAACTTACAAGCAAGTTTTACTGAAGCAAACTGCAATATACCTTTTTAAATTGCAGAAATATTATAAACCAGTCAGGTATCAGGGAGCACTAACTCCACTGTCAACTGGCAATTAAAGAGAGTTAGGTAGAATTGTTTTTAAAGAAAATAAGTTTTTCTTTCTTTCTTTTGTTCTTAATCCATACCCAGTTTGCTCACTTGGGCCAAAATATTTTGGTATCCAATGTTAAAATTTCAGTGAGCTATAGAAAATTTTGGAATTCAATTTTCTTCTCCTCTATCCATTGTCTTAATATTTACTAGAATGAACAACTAAGTTTTTCAGCTGCGGACAGACATATAAAACTCGACAGAAAAATTTTGTACTGGAGATAAAAAAAATCCTAATCTTTAGGCAGACTACAATCCTCCTGGAGGGATTTTGAATGTGCTTAGTTCATTTAAAAGATGTCGATGCTTGAAAGAATGAATATCATACTCTGAAAACTTATAACAGTTGGTTGAAATCTACCTAAATTGGTTGAAATCTACCTTCCCTTCAAAATAAACCATTTTCTGAGAGGTTTCCAACATACACTCATTAAAAGGTAAACTTTTCTTGGGTTGAGTGTCATGTCAATCATCATTTTCCATGAAAACCCGGTTACCTTTTTCTCTGTTAGAAGCTGTTATCATCTTCAAAGCCATATCAAAACATTGTTTGTTCTATGCTTTGATTTCACCCCTACAGTGAATTCAAAGAGCACAGGTTTGTCTGAGAGTAGAGAAGAGACTATTTCTAATGTGTGAGTATTGTATTTGTTTTTACATGCTTGGAAACTTGATTTCCTTGACTATTGCTTAATAAAGTATTCCCAAATACAAGGGAATGTTTTAAAATGTTGAAAAACTCATGATTTCCCTATTCCATGCTTCATAAATGCTTATACCTGGTATTTAATCATTTCACATACAAAGCTCCAAAGTGTTCATATAAATGTTATATAATAATAATTTACCTCAAAAGGCTGAATGTTTTTTTAATTAACCTATTTCAATTAAAAAAAACAACAACTAAAAAGCAGATTTTAAATAACAATTTCCAAATACCTGGCACAAATGAACAATTTTTCCTTAGGAAAAAAGTCATTAGGAAGATAATGTTACTTAAGGTGCATTTTGCATTGAAAATATTTGACACCATTCACAGAAGATAAACAGATGCATGTGATTTACATATGAAAACATCAGATAATGCAAAAATTTGTATGTGAAATGCTTTCATTCACTGAATTAGCCTATGGTAATCTCTCTTTATATGAAAAGGAAAAATGATTACTAGAAATGTCTAAATAAATATTAATGTGGTTATATTGTTTTTAAATAAATAAAAATTTAATGAAAAATAGAAGAAAACCATTTTAAAACAGAACTACTATTTTCCAACTAATTCATCTGCCACATAATTAGAGAAGGATTGGAAAAATTCAAGGTGGCATGTAAGAAGATAAACAAATCAGCAATCTGTTTTTTTTTTTGTTGTTCTGTTTTGTTTTGTTTTGTTTTGTTTTGTTTTGTTTTTCTCAGGCCAACCTTTACCAGAAAAGGAGGACCTAGGGAATATTAGTGCATAATTTTGCTTGTTTGTGGATCTTTTCAGGTGGTGGAGGAAGGGAGAGACTAGATAAGCAAATATACTTGATAAACTTTCAAAACTGGGTTGAGTTAAACAAATGTAAGTGGAGTCAAGTTTTCTGTCTAATTTCATTTAGAATCTTCCACTCTCACCTTCCATGGAACATTACCATAGTAGCCTGGATCTGATTCTTCTCCATTTTTCATATTTTTTTTGTTTTAATATGTTTTCTAATTTTATAAAAATCATTCCTAGAGAAATGGATTCAAAGACCTAAATGAATCTTAAATATATAATCCAGTTCTATTTTCACTCTCCCCCAAATAAATTTTTGAGAACCTACTGTTAGTTGTTGTAGAGAATGTCCAGAATTACAAGCCTAGCCCCAGATATACAGGAGGTCTGGAAGAATATAGAGTGAGGGTTCAATTGGTATACAAGCTAAAACTAAATAAACTACATACCTTGGTAGTCTTGTAGTCAAACATGGTGCTTTAGAATTACAATCAAATTAAGAATACAAAAGAAAAGAAATCTTTAAGAACAATATATGATACTCAGCATGATTAATTTCTGAACAAGTAGCATAGATCATTGCCGTGGAAATCAAATTGGATTTTTATTTTACATTTTATCACTAATCTTTTTGTAGAACATCCACCCAAATCTGTTTCTCTTTACAAACAATACAAGCCTATAATCACATAGTGTATGATTAAAACTGAGAAAACTAGCTGAGGAACTAGATGTCACAATTGATACAGTGCCGGGCCTGGAATCTGGAAGACATGAGTTCAAGTCCAATCTCAGAATTTACTAGCTATGTGACCCTGGGCAAATAATTTAACCTATTTACCTCAGTTTGCTCATCCATAGAACGGAGATCATAATAGCACTAACCTCACAGGGTTTTTGAATTAAATGAGATAATAATGTCAATGGATTTAGCACAATGCCTGGCTCATAATAAGTGCTATATAAATTTAACCGTTACTATTTTCGAACCCTTATAACCTGGTCCTATCCTACATTTCCACTATTTGCAGTTTTGCTATAGTTTACTCCTCTCTGAGTATTCTATAATCTAGTGATATAGGTCTTCTTGCTGTTGCTTACACATAGCAATACACTTCCAAATATCTTGCATTTTCACTGCCTATCCCCCATTCCTTAAATAATCTCCCTTCTTGCTTGCACACTAGCATCTCTGGCTTCCCTGGCATTCTTCAAGTCACAGCTCAAATCTTGCCTTCTGAAAGAGGCCTTCCACAGCATCATGACTCCCTCCTGCTACTAGTGCCTTCTTTCTAAGACTACCTAACATTTATACTGTATATATCATGGAGGTACAAGGTAGTTTTATATTGTCTCCTCCATTAGACTGTGAGCTCCTAGAAGGTAAGGACACTGATTTTTCCTTTCTTTGTATTCCCAGCATTTACTCTGTGCTTAGCAAACAATAAATGCTTAAAAAATGTTTGTTGATGATACTTGATAAGATGCTCCATCATCTCTCACTGCAGGGCTTATGATGAACTATCATGAAAATAATTGCAACTTATGCACCAAAATATTTTTAGAAGATAAATTGGAGACATTCAAGGAAGAACTCAATAAGATCCTCCAAATTAAATGAATATATGGTGTAGCACTGTGGCTTCAAAGAAAAGGTAGGCATAAAAGAGAATGGTGAAAAATATATGTTGTAAAATAGAGTTCAGGATTAAGAAAACAAAGAGGCCAAATAGATGTAAATTACAGAAAAGCCTTATGCTTTTAGAGAAACATATAGATGTATGTATACTCACATACATGTATATATACATCTTTGTAAATATGTGAAAGCATAAAGTTTTTCTGTTATACAATCCACATATAAATATAAACACACATGTATGTATATACACGCATACATTTGACCTTTTCATTTTCTTAATACATGTAGATATTCACATGTATTTATAAATGCGTATTTAAATGAATATCTATATCTACATACCATTTATATACCATTAATACATTCTTTACAATGAGAATAAAACATTCCAGGATTTTGGCTAAGTTGTTGATTCAAAGCCTATCTCCCCTTAATCTTCTATATAGCAAGATAAGTGATAATAAACAAAAAATAGCAATGGAAAAGGGAGAAAGAACAGAAAAGCTCTCAAAGAAAACTCCAACCAATCTGGAAAATGATCCAGGATTAGTTGAAAATGGTAATTAAACATTTTATTTTCTTTAACTTAACAATCTTGAAGCTTTGTATAGGCCCTGAGGAGGTCAAAGAGAGACAGAAACATATCAAAAACTGTACACACACATACACACACTCACACATGTGTGTATGTGTGCATATACATACATATAGACATAGATATATGTATAGACATTATACATGTATATACACACATATATACATACACATATAAACACACCTATCTATATCTATACATATATGGAGCAGCACTATTTATAATAAAAATCTGGAAAAGTAGGAAAACAACATGGGTGCTCAGTGTTTGGGACATAGCTGAACAAACTATAATATATTAATACAGTAGAATACTATATTTAAGTTACAATGAGAATTAGAAATTCATAGAAACATGGGATGCATTTTGTGAATGATACAGCATGAATAAGTGATCCAAGATAACAACATACACAATGACTGTAATAATTCAGGTGAAAAAATACTAAAAAGCTGGTGAACTTAGGTCAAATATAGTGACCATCCTTAATCTTAGAGGACCAATAATGAAACACACTTTCCTTTTCTCCATAAACAGTTGAGGGAATACGAGAATTAAATGTTGCATGTGCTATTGGTAGCTTGGTCTTTTTTCATTTCTTTTTTTTTAAAGTTATTTCAACCACAAAACCTTAAAAATAATCATTATATTAATATGTAAGCTATTCACAGAGGGGTAAAATATTCTCAACAAACTATGTTTTTTCTAAATTTTTTTTTAGTGAGGCAATCGGGGTTAAGTGACTTGCCCAAGGTCACAGCTAGTATGGGGCAAGTGTTTGGTCTGAGGCAGGATTTGAACTCAGGTCTTCCTGACCTCAGGACCGGTGCTGTATCCATTGTGCCACCTACCTGCCCAAACTATGTTTTTTTTTTAATAATTTCCAATTTGTAATTTTACTTCTGGGTCAATTTAGCACAAAAAAATCCCTGCACTTTTGGCCACATAGTAGAGACATCTCTGCAAAATTCCTTGTTGTCCCATTTTAGGATAATTACCAACATTTAGGGCATGAGTATAACCCCACTTCCTCTGACTTCAAATTTTAAATTGACCTGGTAAAGGGCAGATCACCTGTCTATGTTATTTGCCTCCTTTCAGAGAGGAAAAAGTTGATCAAGCTCATTAGGTGAGTGCCTTAGAATAAAAAGCATAAGGAGAAAAATAAAAAGTTGGTCATCTTGGCAAACTTTTTTATTTGTTCCAAGGAAAGTTTCTAAGATAATGGTTATTTTAGGAAGTGCCCATGATATAAAAATAACTGGTAAAAAATGTTTAAAAAATTAGATCATAGACATTATCATTTAAAAAAACATATAAAAACCAACATCAACAGATAACAGCTCATAAACCTACATATTCATGTCCGCAAAATATGAGGATAACGTATACATGTGTTAACAGGATATTCAGTGTATATATGATAAGGGTACAGAATACCTTTTGCAAAGGATATTTTGCTGCAGCCTACACCTTTATGATAATACTTTTGACTAAAAGATGTAAATATGCAATTCTGGTGTATTTATTATTTAGTGACAATAAAATAACATTTTATTTGGTAGACAAAATTCCTTTCTAAAGGGCCATCCTCCAACAAATTTTCTCTCATAGACATGTTAATATCATAGACATTATATTTGGTGATTGAGGAAAGAACAGTTAACATTCTTTAATGATACTCTGATTAGAAATACCAAGTGAGGCATCAGTCAAGTCAACAAGCATTTATAGAGCACTTATTATATGCCAAGTACCTGTACTGTGTTAGGCACTGGGTATACAAGTAGAAGCAAAAAGAAAAATAGACTTTGCCCTTGTGGAGCTTACATTATAATAGGGGAATACAACATATAATAGGGATCAAGAGATGTTTGTTTAACAAGGGTGATTGCCTCAGTCATGAACAATGTCCAATACAGAGACTAAATAAAAATTAAATTAAAAATAAAATCAAAGAGGAATTTCCTGAGGTTGATGAGGTCCTCCAGATGTTCTCCCTTATCTCATACAATGTGCTAATTGCATCAAGGCCTACAGCATTATAGAAACTCCTAAATGACAGTTCCATATTCGCTTCTAAGAATTTGACTATTCTCATAGGGAAAAAAAAGTGGATGAAGGATGACTATTGTCAAGGCTTTGATATGAAGCTTGGTTGATAAGCCATATAGTTGTTAAATAAGTGCTTATGTCTTGGTTAACAGTGCAGGTGGATAGTGACCAGAGCATTGCAAGAATGGAGAGGGATGGATTACTTTTGAGAAAATACACAGCTGTTTCTATGACTTTAGCTCCTCCCTGAAACAAAGGCCCATCATATTCAATAAACCAATCATTAGGCATTTATTAAGTGCCTACCATGTACCAGATACTGTACTAGGCACAAGGCATCTGAATACAATAAAGAAAACAATACTTATTTACAAGGAGATTATAGCCTAACAGGGGAGAAAACAAGGACCCATCTCAGTATGGACATAGGAGTTGAACTTGTGATTATAGTGACATAGGGAGATTCTAGATGACAGAACTCCCTCTCCCAATGTAGTTGAGTATCTTCTCTCTCACTTAAAATCTTAGAGAATTGACTAGAGAAATGGTGTCAAACTCAAATGGAGGTGGATCTTTGAGGGGCAACATACTGACTTAGAAAACCACAAATTAATATTATCTCTGTTGCATGTTTATTTTATAAAACATTTTCCAATTGCAATTTAATCAGGTTCAGACTACACTCAAGAGTTTTGCAGTTTGCTACTAGCAGCTTTTACTCCTGGCCTAGAGCACTAAGAGGTTAAGTGACTTTCCTAGAGCCACATGTCAACATGTGTCAAAGATAAGACCATGATCTCAGTCTTCTTGGCTTCAAAGTCAACTCTCTATTCATTACTATATATAGAATAACTATAGATAAATGTTGTAGCATAGTTCTTTCACTGATGCAATATAACTATGCATTATAAAATATCACAAACTGTGAAGAATCAGAGCTGCAGGCCATCCCAAAGGTAATGAATAGATGCATAAGAGACATGACTAGGTTGCAGCATATCACCCTCAATGATTTGATGTGGAAATAGTAGCTGAAGTCAAGTTCAGGAATTTTCATTTGATCAAATTGACCAGAAGGTAGAGTATATGAAGAGCAATATTATGAAATAAGTCTGGAAAGGGATACTAGAGAAAAATCTTTGAAGGTCTTGAAATGCTAAACATGGCATCTTGTACCTTATCCTAGAAACAACTTTATCTTAAAAACCACTGTAGCTTTTTCAGCGGGGATGTGACATAGACCTCTTTGGATTATTTTTCTCTTTGTTTTCCTTTTAAATGCTTTCCCTCTGATTCTTTTTTTTGGGGGGGGGCTAGACAATGGGGTTAAGTGACTTGCTCAGGGTCACACAGCTAGTAAGTGTTATGTGTCTGAGGCCGGATTTGAACTCAGGTCCTCCTGAACTCAGGGCTGGTGCTCTATCCACTGTGCCACCTAGCTGCCCCTCCCCCTGATCCTTTCAAGAAATATTTCATTCTTCCTGATAACCTGGAGAGTAGAAAGAACTTCCTTTAAACCCTTCACTTTTTCTTCCAGTGGGCAGACCAGTCTGCATTTTATATATTAAATAGATTTTATTCATACCAGGGCTCAGAGAATATGTGTGGACTGTCCAGGCAGACCTTAATCTCTTCTTTTAAAAGGTTAGAATTTGTGTCTCATTTTTCAAATTTGTATTTGAAGCTAAACTTAGTTATTAACTAAAAAAGCATTTAGTTAAAAATTTAGTTTCTTCAGTTTCCTTGATATAACAACCACAGAAACCCATGTATTCAATAAATGTTTACCTTTAAAACATAAAATTCCCTGGATGCAAATACTGATGAAATGCATGAAACACACTTATTACTTGGTGCTGGTAAAAACCAAAAGATTCCACTTTCTTAAAGTCACTGGAAAATCCCTATTGCCACCCATACTTGGTACTGAGAATCTCAATTGTAGCTTACTTGTTGCCAGCTCTAATGACTCTTACGGCATGGTAAATTTATCTGTTTTATGTTCCATTTCTAGTCTTGCATTACCCTTTAAAGATTTTTTTTGTCTTTCACTCCTAGCTCTTTACCACAGACATTTTAAAATCACATTCCAGGATTGCCAGATATAGTACATAGTACTACAGTATTTGGATACCATGGAATCAAGCATAGTCCTTTCTTACCTTTACTCTTTCATTAGTATACATTTGTCTTAGCTCATACCAACCTTTCTATTAAAGGGAGGAACCTGGTGGAATGTTTATATTAATTTTTCCCATATGAAGAAGTTGTATTAAAAACTGCATAGGCTTTTCTCATGGGAAATATTTTGGAATCTTGGGATTTTCTTTAAAATATGTGGGAAATGTCAATCAGCAATGATAAAATCTAAACCTCTTTCTCTGCTCATGATTTCTTGGATCCTGACTCAAAAATTTGAGCAAACTTAATTTGTCAGTACTCTAGTGGAGAAGACACAAGGGAAGAGGCTTGACCCATATTTCTGTTTCTAATTTGATATCTTGGTCCCTGAGCCTCAGTATGCTGAAGTGTAACTTAAAACAATCCATTACAGCTATGGTATGCTAAGCAATTACAGCAATATACAGCAATATGAAATGGTGTAAGTAGTACTTGGGGTAAAAAAGCAGACTTACACAAATTTAGCATAGCCTCATATTGAAGGGCAATAGTCAACCATCTATTATAGCCCACATGGACAAATTCACTTTTTTGCACAATCATGGCTACCTATAGATGGGCCAATAGGTCCTGCCTGAATGCAGAGAAACATTCAAGGTCTTTTAAAACTGTTGTAATAATTGGATATTACTTCAGATACACAAGATAACACATTTCTGCCTACATAGGAACAAATTCTACTCCTCTACTTTTCTAACTCATAAAAGGCAAGTTTTCAAAGTCAAAAAATCTTTCAAGTAAAGGCTGTCCTTATTGTTATGTTGTTGAGAGTCTGTAAGTCAAAATGATATCGAGTTTGCTTTATTCCATAAGAACAATGGAATCAGAGTTATCTTTGAAATAGATCCCTTTATTGAAAGAGGGTATGATGCTAAACTTCATAAAAGAAACCATAAATATAACCAAAACTAAATGTTTTGGTCATGGAGATCCTATCAACATCTTAAACAGCAGGAGTTTCCTATTGTTCATGCTTGACAAAAGTCAAAGAAGGGAGAATATATCTTGAGTCCCACTACAGAGTTTCCCAAGGTTAAGCTCTGAATGTATTTTTCCCCAGAGGAAGACGAGATGAAAAAGTATGTACATCAAGGATTTGGGCAATCTCATCAGCAATGTTCTTTAGAGACTGGCTGAATAACCTATGGGGTTTATTTCTGAATGAGAAAATAGAAAGAGAAATTGTTAATGTCAATTAATAATTGTTTATTAATATAAGAGAGAAACAATCATTTCTCTCACTTTGAACCAAACTTTTCTTATCCCAAATCCAGTGCTCTTTCTACTGAACCATACTACACTCCCCATTGGAACAATTAACTGAAACTAATTTTTCTAATGCTTGGGTAGACCAAGTAATATTTCATGTTTTTATATATGCACTCTAGTACATTCCTATTTATATTCTTGGTAATGTCTATAATGGCTTAATAACACTTATTTAAAAAAAAAGAAAGAAACAAGGTCCCAATAAAGAGCATAGCATAGTATCCTAGATATGGCAAATTAGTGCCCAATTATATTTTGTTTATAAATTGATTGATGAGACATGTAGAAACTTCTTCCAGATTTACACATACTGATATGAATTCTCAGTTCTGCACTTTGCCTTCATTGTTGGCCGAATAAAAGTAACATAGTAGTATGCCATGTTAGTTATATAACCAGACATTCAGCTGTAGAAAACACATTTCCCTTTTGTAGGTCAAAATATATGCAAATTCTGTTCCAAACCTTTAAATGGAATGGTGCTAATTCTCCATAAAATGCAAAAGTAAAATGCTCTGAGTTTGAAATAATACACATTCTCAGTTGTAGATGCTAGATAAATTGAGTGGCAGAAATTGTAGTCTGCATAAAGAACTGTCTGCATTAAGAACCAGAATTTCTAATGTTAAAACAATAATTAATATAAACTCATAAAAGTTGTTCCTTTATAAGAAAGCCCCATGGAGTTAGTTAATTAAATTCAGAAAAAAGTATTTACATTCATACACACATATGTATACATACATACATACATACATGTAATAATTAAGAAATATGTATAGGGAGCTGAGTTGGACCTACCAATTTTACTTTGTGTTAGGTCAACTATCACAAAATATGCATGAGGCAAGCAGCACTAGACACAGCCTTTCATCAGCTGAGGTAGAGACCAATACAGATGCTTTATGGGAGAATGTAGTATGTAACAAAGCTACTACTAAGGTGACTGAAACCAAGGAGGAAGAGGGTGATGCTGGACCATGGGAGAATGCAGTTGGTATGTTGGCTCAAAGGTGAGAGAAAATATGCTACCTAATAGTTTCTTGTTTTCACTAATTATTGTTGCATATTCCTTTTTTTTAGGCTGCCAAAGGAATGAAAATGTTTTCAAAATATAAATCTAACCATTTTTCAAGTTGAAGTATCATTTAAAGTCTTTCTTTTTTAATCTAAAATTTGTATGCCCTCTAGCCTTGTATATGCAGGGCTAAGACCTAATTACTCTCCCATGGTTATGGGAAAATATGCAATATATATGAGTTTTTAAATAGTATATTAGATTTAAATACAAAGAAATACATTTTAAAGTTGATTGTCTTTTACCTCTTCCCTCTGACTGCTTTAGCTTTCTTCTCAGGAAATTAGTAACTGAACTCAGGCAGTTTTTCATAGACTACCACCCAGCTAAATTCATAATTATTTAATAACCAGACCTGTAGGCAAGTTAGATTCACTAATATGCTCAAATCTCTTTAAGATCTTCAGATGAAAGTGAGATGTAGAATAAGGTCAATGCTTATTCATTGTTGTCGGAGAAGGCATAAAGGCAAAAATATACAACTGTCATAGGCAATATACTTCACCATCCTGCAAAAAGCAATCTAACCCCAACAGCACTAAGCATGGGAGAACCATACAACATGCACAGTTACCATGTGCTTCTAATTCCAAGAGAGAACAGACCTGAGCATATATCTGGTATTGTGCACAGTTTTAAACTTTGTCAAATTAAAATGATGGCTTGAGTAAATATCTCTTTGGCTATTTAACAGTGTTTGTATATAGAAGAGAACAGAAGGAAGTACAAGGGCAGGCATAAACAGGATAGCTTTGAAACTGTGTTGAGTTTACTATGTGAATTAAAAAAGCTGCATGCAATAGAGGTTTGCAATTTCATATACAACTCTCTTTTCTTCTTTGCATATGGAAATATTCATATTTGTAGATTTTTTTGTCAAGTTTAGAGTAACAAAAATTACAAATTATTTTAAAACAAAGTGTGTCCACAAATCCTCATGTTGAATGGGATCAGTTATCTATTTAGATGTTTAAACTAAGGATAGGAAATAAGACTTGCTTTAGTAAATTTTGAAGTTAAATTTATTTTTTAAGAATTGGGCCAGAATGTATCCCAAAGAGATCATAAAATGGGAAAAGGACCCACATATACAAAAATATTTACAGCAGCTTTTTCTGTGGTGGGAAGGAGTTGTAAATTGAGGGGAAGCTCATCGATTGGGGAATGGCTGAACAAGTCATGGTAAATGAATGTAATGGAATACTATTGTGCTGTAGGAAATGATGAACAAGGGCACTTTAGAAAAAAACCAGAAAAAATTTGTATGGACTGATGCTGAGTGAAGTAAGCAGAATCGGGAGAATGTTGTACACAATAACAGTCACATTGTGTGATGACTAACCTTGACAGGCTTAGCTCTTCTCAGCAATGCAAGGATCTAAGACATCTCCAAAAGTCTCATGCTGGAAAATGCTATTCACATGCAGAGAAATACCTATGGAGTTTGAATACAGATTGAAGCATACTATTTGCCCTTTTTTTTCTTATGTTTTGTTTTGTTTCCACTTTCTTGTGGTTCCTCCTATTGATTCTAAGTCCTCCTTACAACCTGACTAATGTGAAAATATGGTTCAATAGGAATGTATATGTAGAGCCTATCTCAGATTGCGTGTTGTCTTGGAAAGGAAGGTGGGGAGGGAGGAGGAGAAAACTTAAAACTCAAAAGCTTATGTAAGTGAATGTTGAAAACTAAAAATAAATTAATAAAATAAAAAAAATTGGGCCAGAAGGAGAAAAAAAGCATAAATTCAACAATGAAAAAAAAAATGCTCTTTCAATATCGTACCTAGTACATAGTAGATGCTAAGTGATTTTTTTAAAAATATTAATAGTAATTTATGGCTTTGTAGAAAAGTAAGCATCTTATATTTCTCTTTGCTTTGGGATGAATGTGGAAAGAGGATGCCTAGTATTGAGCTAAGACAAGGAGAACTGAAAGACATCATCTTGTGGTGAGTATGCTGGCTTCCTATTTTGGGTCAGGACCACCGAACAAACACAAAGGGTTACGGTGGAAGAAAAAAATAAGATAATATTCAGAGAATAAGATGACAGTGAGAAAGCAGAAAAACAATATTCAGAACCTTAAAAAAGACAATTCTAGAAGAAGAAGAAAAAAGTGAGAGAAAAATAGTTATAAAATTGAAAGTTAAAAAGGCATAGAGCTCTTTGAAAGAAGAATGGAATATTGAAAGCAAAAGGAAAAATGACAAAAGCTGACAGATAAAGAAAAATGAAGAGGTAAAACCAGAAAGGAGAGATGGGCAGGGGTGCTCAAACTTCTCCAAATCGCACAATCTTGGGTTAAGCCAGTAGAACCATCTGAAATCACAGGCAAAGGATGTTGTTCCTCAGCGGCCTTGCAAAGCAAGGAGTCTATTTTTTTTTCTCCTGGTGTGTTGAATGTTACTTTCAAAAGATTAACACAATAAAGGAAGCAGTATTAGCAACATTATCCCTATAACCCAAATTACATGAAAACAAAATTTCTGAGTTAGCATCTTAAGGGGAAAAGAATAAATTAAAATTTCAAAGTTTACCTTATTTGTGAAGTCAGCCTAAGAGATTTTTGAACCATTTATGTCCCTGAAAATGTACATGCATTAGCAATACATGTACATGACTTAGCAATAATTGTATATTTATAGGAGAGGAATTAATATGTAAAATGCAAAAGAGCAGAAAGGAACAAGCATTTATTAAAGCACCTTCTATATGTCAGGCATTGTGGAAGCAAATTTTTGCAAATAGCTCATTTGATCCTCACAACAAACCTGTGAGGTATATTATTATCACCATTTTACAGCTGAGGAAACTGATGCAGTCAGAAGTTAAGTGATTTGCTTGGGGTCACACTGCTAGCAAATGTCTGAGGCTAGATTTAAACTTGTGTCTTCCTGATTTCAGGCCTTGGGATCTATCCTCTGTGCTCCCCAACTACCTCTAAAGAGACTCCATCTATTTTAACTTCTTGGATCTAATTTTTGGGATAAGCTTAAGATACTCTACATTAAGAGACTATCTGAACATGGTCTTTTTATTCGGTTATCATTTTAGAAATTTTAGCTGTATCCACATAAGATGGAGGAAAATAATTAAGTTATTCTGATCCCTCTAACATCACTAGATACATTAAGAAGGGGAAATCCAAATTGCTGAAAAGTCTAAAATACAGGAAATTTCAAAGCAATGAAGTGCTATCACTTTTCAATACATATAATAACTCAGATTGAACTATCCTAAAGTTGACTTGTAGAGGTCCTTAGGGATTTGCTTTAATGAATAAAAAAAGAATGATTTGTAATTATCATAGTAAATACCAGATCAGGTATTTGCATGCAAATGTATCCTTCTAAAATGCTTTCAGGGTGCTTGAGAACAATTTATTCTCCTAAATATTTGAAACATGCTCCCACAATCTTGTTTACATGATTACTTTGCATGATCAGAAAAAACATACATATTGCACTGGTAGGTAAAGACTTATTATGACATCAATAACTAAAAAACAAAATATTTCCTAAGCATACAGTAAACTTTCATCAAACTCATACCTATTTTTTTAAGGATAATGTTGTTCAGTTATTTCAGTCATGTCAGACCCTTCATGACTCCGTTTAGGATTTTATTGGAAAAGATACTAGAGGGGTTTGATGGTTCTTTCTCTAGATCATTTTACAGATGAGGAAACTGAGGTAAACAGGGTTAAATGACTTGCCCAGGGTCACACAACTAATAAGTGATTAAGGCAGGATTTCAACTCAGATATTCCTGACTCCAGGTTAGGTATCTACCAACTGTGCCACCTAGTTACTATAATGATTATGATAAATTTCCAATTAGAGGAGTCTGAAATCATGAGATTTTACACTATAAATTCACACTAGAGTAATTTTTTGTTATTTCAATGAAAACTCTCTTTTAGGGATGGAAAAGAGGGTGGGTGATCTAGTGGAGAACAACACTGAAATCAGCATCAGAAAACCTGTGGTCAAATTTCAGCTCTGCTATTCACTGGCTATTCATCTTTCTCTGAGTTTGAATTCCACACATCAAAATTGAGAATGATAATATCTGTACATCCTTCTTCAACTGCAAGGATGAAAATGAAATTAAATAGGAAGCTCTTTGTATCTTTCTTACAATTCTTACAGAGCCATTTGTTTATATATCTCTTCTGCATTTTATCACCTTATGTTTATTTGTTTACAAATGATATTCTGATACTCCATTGCTCCCTCCATTAAGAAAGGAAAGAATGAATCTTAGTTATCTTTTTATTTCCTCTAGTGTCCTCACAGTAATCTATAATCAGGTCTAAATGTCCTACTTGCTCCCCGTGAATGGTAATCTATACACTTACTCAGCTGAAGGGCCTTTCCTATTCTTGCCACTTGCTTGCTCCTTTGTTCCTCTCCAGGATTTGCTCATGATTTTCTGGATATCTTTCTCCCCTGTGCAATGGCAGCCTTCTCACTCTGAAAATTCATAATACTCCAGACATTTTATTACCATGGGAGATTATTCAGTTGCTGTTGAAAGCTACAGAAGAAAGTATTGGAAAAGGAACTAACAGTCCGGTACAAGAGAAACAAATCTTGCCCAAGCAACAACAACTTGTCTGAAAATTAGAATGGACCAAATAGAAGTTAATGATTTCCTGATACACCATGAAATATTAAAATTAAGTCAAAATACCAAAATAAATAGAAGAAAATTTATGATATCTGCTGGAAAAAAACTGACAAGAAAAAAAAAGATCAAGGAGAAATCATTTAATAATCATTGGACTACTTGCAATACATGACCCAAAAAAAGGAGCCTAGACATATTTCAAGAAATAAAAGTAAGCTATCAAATATCTTAGAAGCAGAGTGCAAAGTAGAAATAGAATCCACAGGTTGCACAATGAATGAAACCCTAAAATTAAAACATCCAGGAACAATATAGCTAACATCCAGAGTTTCTAGGTTGAAGGGGAAAAAATCAAGAATCCAGAAAGAAAGAATGCATGTAACAAGGAGCCACAATCAGGTTGACACATAATTTTGTGTCAAACAGATTTAGAAAACACATTGGACCAAGACCTGATTTGAAAATTCAAGAAAAAAAGAGTCTCCCCCCTCCCGAGTTAGATTAGCTTAGAGAGACAGATAAATAGGTGTGTAGATATTGGGGCTTGAGATCTGGAAAAGAATTGTCAGAAGATGTATTCAAGCACAATTATACACCAGGGCCAAAAAAGTTTCCAGCAAAGAGATTAACTTTGTGTAGATTGCAAGAAGAAATGTCAACTGGAAACTCTGTTACTCACTACCCAGTTCTGGAGCACAGACACAGGTGTGGCAGATGGGACTGGGAAGTGTACCCATGAATGACAAGTAGTTACAAACTTCCCTTGAAAGAAAAGAACTATCTTTTCAACAGCAGTATTTTACCTGTATAAAATATGTTCACATGTGTTTCAATGTGTCTAAGACTTTTATGGCAATAAGACATGAAATACCACTGCCTCCAAAATAGCATTGTAAGAAAACAATGGAGAAGTATATCCAAAATGTGAGGAGATTGCAAGATATAACCAACTCTGAAGAACAATGGGAATAAAAGATGTTACCAGGATTTATATACTAGGAAGAGAAAATGAGCTAGATACAGGACAAAAACATAGGATGACAGGTGGACAGCCAAAGTTCTTCATAGGTATTATAGAAAAGTTAGAAGAAAGTGAAGAAAATTTTAACGAATTGGTGGACTACCTAGCAGGTATTTTTAAGAGAACGTGGATGAGTCATAGAAGATTGATGGATGTGGATGGTCTATGAGCTGCATCATTAAAGGGAATTTCCAAATCAATAAGTTTACATCAATAAGTTCAAAGGCATTTGAGTATTTTTGATATTGTGACTTTTAAAAATTACTAATTTTGATTACTTTTTTCACTAAATTTCCAAAGCTAAATAGAAAATCATGAAATCTACAAATGTAGACAATTTTGTCTCTTACTTTACTATGTATATGCCTTAAATGTCTTTTCATTGTTTTATTCCTAAAGCTAGCATTTCTAGAAATGTTTATGAATATCCTTGCTTTACCCCTGAACTTATTGAAAAGGCCTCTAGTTTTTCTCAATCATATATAGTGTTTGCTGCTAGTTTTACTTAGATTTTATTTATCATTTTAAGGGAAGGCCCATTTATTTTTATGCTTTATCATCTCTCTACTGATGATTCTCAAATATGTTTATCCAGTCCATCTCTCTCTTCTGAATTTCAGACTCACATCTCCAACTGCCTATTAGGCATCTAAGACTCTAAGTGTCCTAGATGCATAAAGCCAATATGTTCAAAACTGAACTCATATTTTCCAGAAATCCCTTCACTTTTTCTACCTTTCATATTAGTTAAAGGGCAGAAAGATAGTCCCAGTTACCAAGGTTTGGAATTTAGGTGTTTTTTATAATTCCTAATTTTCTCTCTCACCCATTTCCTAATATCTAATCTGTTACCAAGTCCTTTTGATTTTACCTTTGAAACACCTCTCATTATCCTCCCCCCCTTTTTTTTCATTTGACATTGCTCCTACTCTGCAACAGAGCCTCATTGTCTTATGTCTTGACTATTACAATAGTCTTCTGGTTGCTTTCCCTGCCTCAAGTATTTACTCCCTTAAATCTATCTTCCATTCAGCTGACAAGGTGATCTTCCAAAAATATAGATTTGACCATATCACTTACCTAGCCAGTAAATTCCAGTAACCTCCTGTTACCTCTGAGATCAAATATAAAATACCTTGTATTTCAAAGCCATTCATAAACTGGCCCCTTCCTACATTTTCTAGTGTTTTCCACCTTACTCCCCTCCACATAATCTGTGATCCAATGATATCAGCCACCTTGTTCTTCCTAACATAAGATGTTTCATCTCCTGATTCTGGGTATTTTTGTTGGCTATTCTCCAAACCTGGAGTATTATTCCTTCTCCTATCTGCCTCCTGAATTCCCTGGCTTCCCTAAAGTCTCGGCTAAAATTCCATCTTTTACAGGGAGCCTTTCCAGATCCCCTTTAATGCTAGTCTCTTCTCTCTATTTATTATCTCCATTTTATGCCATAAATAGCTTATTTGTGCATAATTGTCTTCATGATCCCTGTTAGATTACGAGCAGGGACTATCTTTTGCCTTTTTTTTTTACATTCCTAGCTTTTAACACAGTGCTAGACACATAGTAGGCACTTCTAATATTTTTTTACTGATGGACTGACCTATTGAAATTAATTTTCCCTTAAGGAAAGTTTTGGGTATATCTCAAAACCTTTGCTATATTACCTCATTGCTACCACCAATAAAATTATTTCTATGATTTATTCTTTTACCCATGCATATTTTAAATTATATTATTTATACTCCCAAAGAATATGAATTTTTTTCCTTTGTTACTTAATTTAGAAAAATTTTACTGAATTATATTTTGTAAAGGATATGTATAATTTGTTTCTGTATTTGCTTATAACTTCTTTAAGTTCAGAGCATATGCACAATTTCTGGTGTTGTAAAAATAACTTTCTTGAAAATTAAATTTTATTTTTAATTAACAAAATGCATTTTCTCTCCCTTCTAAGTACCTCACCATTGAAAATTAATGCAAAATAAAACAAAGTGCACATAACAAATATGCATAGTCAAGCTAAATACATTCCTATGTTGGCAATATAAAAACAAAAATCTATGTTTCATTATGTAACATGAGTCTAGGACATCTCTTTCTGGATATGGGTTTCATGCTTCATTATTGATCCTTTGGGAATGTGGTCAGTCATTGAATTGACCAGAGTTCTTAAGTCTTTCACAGATATCTTTACAAAGTTATTAAGTTCATTGTTCTCTTAGATTTACTTAGTTCATTCTGGATCAGACCAATATTTATTTGAAATCTTCTACTTTGTTATTTATTATGACACAATAGTACATGCATATTACATTCATAGGTCATACTTTGTTCAATCATTCCCCAATTGATAGGTAGTCATTTAGCTTCTGGGTTTTTGCCAGTTCAAAAAAGAGCTACTAAAATATTTTCATACATATAGGACATTTTCCTTTTCCTCTGGTCTCTCAGTGGTATATAGGCCTACTAGTGGTACCTCATTAAAGATATGTACAGACTAGTAATTTTTCATCATAATTGCTTTCTAGTATGGATGGAATAGTTCATAGTTCCACCAGCAGTGCCTGTTTTTAGAAAGGCTCTGCAACATTTGTTGGTTTCTTTTGTTGTCAACATTGTCAATCTGATGAGGTAGAAGCTGAATTGCTTTAATGTGCATTTCCTTAACTGTTAGTATTTCTTATATGTTTGTTGATGTTGGGTTTCTAAATTACCAAAAAAGAAAAAAAAACTCTTTTTATTAAAAATTTTTGATGTTTTATTTACTGGGGGAATGACTCATTCTTATAAACTTAAATCAGTTCCTTTAATATTTTGAAAATTAGACCTTTATCTGAAAAATGGCTTTAAACAGTTTTTCCCCTGGTTAACCGCTTTTCTTTTCATTTTAATTGTATGGGTTTTGTTTATGTAAAAACACTTTAAAAATATGCAATAAAAATTATACATATTGTCTTCTGGAATACTCTCTATCCTCTGGTTTGACATTTACTGTTCACTTACTTATAAATAGGAAAGGTAATTTTTTCCTTGTGACTTTTTTGGGTAATTTTTTTATTTTAAACTTAAATAGAAACTAAGAAAAGAAAAAAAGAAACAAACTTAAATGCAAAATAAGAAAAGGAAAAAAAAACATGGCTATGTGCACAGCAGAACATAAGAAAGGATTCAAAATATAAAGCAATAAATTTCTATTACAAGAAAGCCTATATAATAAATAATATACATTAAGTTTAGAGCTGTCCCTCTTTACTTTCTTGCAGGTTTTATTTTGTTCTCTGCTGTGCACTTTTTTCTTTGTCCTTTCCACCCTAACTCCCCCAGGAAGGCTACAGATACACAAACATACACACACACACACACACACACACATTCATATATATACACAATACACATAAACATATACATACATATAGACAAACACATACACTTATATACACATACACCTATACATAGATATCTATAATCATACACATGTATAGACATATACATTCATATACACCTATGTAAGACTGTCCTATATTTGTCTTCTGTTTCTCTGAAGGTAGATGAACATCTTCCTTCATAGGACTAAGTCTTTTTATATTTTTCTAAATCCACCAAATCATCATTTCCTACACCTCAGCAATATTCAAACCTTATACTGTCTAGTTATTTTAGATAGTCTAAAACAATATTGATTAACATGACTGTGGTTTCCATATTTTTCTCTTTTGATTAAATATATTTTAGCTTTAACTTTGTCTGAGATTATAATTACTACCCCTCCTTTTTTCCCTAATAAACTCAACTGCTGATATTTATTTTGTGGTTGTGTGTATCTCTTATTTCCTGTCCCTCCTGACTCCTCTACTTTATTTCTACCTGTTACCTTGCCCTCCTATTATTTAACCTATCCCCCCCCCAGGATCTCCCCCTTATGTTCTCCCCCCCAATCCCTCCCTTTCCCTATCCCTTTAGTCTTTTATTTCCTTATGAATTTAGAAGACTTTTATACATACATGTATGTGTATGTATATGTATGTATGTATGCATTGTATCCTCTTTAACCCATTTCCAATGAGAGTAGAGTACAGAACTACCAACCCTCCTCCCCCATCTAATTCCTCTACATCAGTTCTTCCTCTCTCACCTCATTTGTATATGATTATTTCTCTTTTTACCTTTTCTTAGAGGGAATTACTTTTTGGAATCACATCATACTCAGCTCTACCCCAATTTTTCTTTTGTATTACCCAATTAATAATTACAATCATGGGCATATGTTTACATTTCTTTATATAAAAAGTAAACAGTCTGACCTTATTGAGTCCCTTGTAATTAGTCTTTGATGTTTACCTTATATTTCTTTCAGATCTTGTATGCTTAAGTTTCTATTTAGTTCAGGTCTTTTTTGCAATAAAATCCTGAATGTCTAGCAATTCATTGAATATCCATTTTTGGGGGATTCTGGATTATGCTTAACTTTGCTTTGATATGATATTTTCAGCCACAGTCCCAGTTTTTTCGCTGTTCAATATATAGTGTTCCAAGACCTACAGTCTTTTAGCTACTGCTGGGTCATGTGTGATTTTAACTGTGGCTCTGCCATATTTGAGTTTTTTTTCCTTGTTAACCCTAATTTTTTCTCCTTGAGCTGAGGGTTTCAGACTCTAGGTATGATATTCCTATAGGTTTTCCTCACAGGATCTCTTTCAGGTGGTGATCAGTGTATTTTTTTTTCTATTTCTACTTTTCCTTCTTGTTCTAACACTTTACAATTTTCTTTAATTATTTTTTGTATTATTGTATCAAGATTCTTTTATTTTATCATAGCTTTCAGGTAGTCTGATCATTGCTATGTTTTCTCTTCTTGATATGTTCTCCAGATTAATTATTTTTCTTATGTTTCATATTCTCTTCTAATTTTTTGTTCTTTACATTTTGCTTTATTATTTCTTGGTCTCTTATAAATTTTCTGGCTTCCCCTTACCCAATACTAATATTCAAGGAGTCATTTTTCCCTTCAGATTCTGCATTTCCTTTTCCAGTTGTATAGACTTTCTTTTCACAATCTTCTTGTTTTTCTCTGATAATTCTTATTCTTAAAATTTTCCCTCAATCTCTCTCATTTTATTTTTTAAAGTCTTTTTAAAGTTCTTCTATGAATTCTTTTTGGGCAGGTGACCATTTAATGTTACCCTTTGGGGTAGGAAAGGCTTTTTTTTGCTTCATTATCTTCCTCTGAAGATGAACCCAGGTTTTCTTTAATGCCATAGTAACTTTCTATGTTTGGGTTCTTTCTTCTTTGTCTATTCTTTTTTTTTAATCACAACTTGTAATTACCTCTAGTCTGGGGGTATGGAGGATGGTGCCTCTGCCCTCAAGTCCTCCTTCAGTTCTCCCCTCTGGCTTCAAACCAAAACCAAGAACTCCACCCTTCAGTAAGTGTCCACAACCAGTGGCATCCCTGCCTCACTGCTTCTGCTCTCACTGGTTGTGTGCTGATTACTTCTCACCCAGGGCCACATCTAAAGCAGTACATCTGGTCCTGGTGTCCCTTATCCGTGGATATTACCTCAATCTTCCCATGCTCAGATGCCTGACTTCCCACACTGTCTGAGAGGTAAAATTCCTGTGACTAGGGCTAAGAGTACCTCCCAACTAGCCCCAAGGTTTGCTGCTTATGTTTCAACTGAGCTTACCTAGAGGTATTTACACTTTACAGAGACCAAACTTCAATGCTGAAATTTCTCTTCAGGTTGTCTTATCTACTTTTCTGTCCCAAGTGTTGTTTGTTTGTTTGTTTGTTTGTTTTGTTTTGTTTTGTTTTTACCATTCTATGTTTGCCCAAAGGTGCTATTTTGTCTTATTTGTGGAGGAAATCTGGAGAGCTACTCTGCCATCTTCCCAAAATCCTCTCTCCTTGCAACTTTTTAAAAGATGCCTCACTTTTTGTATCAGTTATTTATAGCTCATCTAGCTATATGATGAGATTTGGTCTATACTGACTTTGTACCAGATGTTTTTCCTGCTTTTCTAGCAAGTTGTATCAAATGAGTAATGGGGTAAAGAAGTCTTTTCAGAAAGAGAATTTTCATGCTATATTTTCCATGAGGTTTCTGAAGAGTCTGTGTGTCTTTGATCACTTTCTGAATGTAAAGGGCATGTAACAGAGATGTGGGTATATAAAGCTGTACACTTTTAAAACTTTGACTGGCTAATATGCATCTTGTGTAGGCCATCAGTTATTGAGTAGGCCATTTGTGTGTGTTTGTGTATAAAAGAGTCAGAACATTAGGATCAATAAGATAGACAACCCCCCCCCCAAAAAAAAGTGAGTTGGTCTCATGAGTAGATTGAATGATAGAGAGCCTATAGAGAGCCTATGTGCTCTATTGGTATTCTCATGGTATCTAAAGAAAACAAAGAAGATCCCTAGTATATTTGGTGGGACAGGAGATATGTGATAAGATTTTCAGAGGATGGGTAATCGGTATCATTAGGAGAAATATCAGCCTCAGTGAGAACAGATTCCTTTAAATATCTGAGTTGGGCATTTGAAACACTGAAACTGTTTCTTAGAAAATATAGTTACCAATCTTTAGAAAATGTAACTTTGTGTAGTTTGCATATGATTGAAAAAACTAATCAGACTTTTGAGCAGTTGAATATGATCCCAAGATTGTCTGACCCTTCCAAAGCAGTTACAAACTCGGTGCTTTATAATTCTCCTGTGCTTTATTTTTAAAAAGCCCCAAACAAAAACATGCATAAAAGAATCAGTTACTCATTCAATTAAATAAGTAAAATAAGTAATCCTCTCAGGTCACTCAGTACACATTCCTTTACTCACATTTGCTTGAGACAAACCTTTTAAGGAACCTCTTTATTGTGTTCAATGAGATATTTCTTTCCATACACACTTCAGTTCAATTCAAAAGGCATGTACAAAATATCTAATATGGAATACAAATTTGAACATACCAATATTTATTAAATGTCTACTTAAAAGACAAATTTCTCTTCCCAACTCTCGCTTTTTTTAGACAACAAAAAGAGCGCAGGGCACTATACTGCTATGTGATGTGTGCGACTAAATCTTGAATAAGATGTGTTCTTTGACCTCAAGTAGTTTATTATCTAGCAGGGGGATAAAAAACTAATACAGATAATTACAATATACTATTAAAATTATGTTATTAGGATGATAAATACATAATTCATTCTCAAGGGACTGGTCAATTTACAAAGATATGTGATTCCCTTTGTATACAATTACTCTCACCTAACATAGACCATGATTCCCCTGAACTATCAATTCTCAAAATTTCTATAATGGTAGAAGCCTTCAGTAAAAAAAAAAAAAAAAAACATTCTGGTAAAACTCTTGTAGTATAATTCTCTAAAATTATTATTTTTGATGCCTAGTGACAAACAATATAAGGTTTATAAAGGGGAAAAAAACCCTTGGAGTGTTTTAGAGTTCCATGTAGTACAAATTGAGAAATAGTACTCTAAAGGAAGCATAGTCAAGATGGCAGAGTAAGATGTAACATTTTTTTTTAACCTAAGTTCTTTTGCAACTTCCTTTACAATGACCGGAAAGAAGTCCAAAGAGAGTTTTGAAAGACCAGAAGAAGTCATAGTGAATCATTTTTCCATCTCAGGGCAGCTTACTAAGACAGAGAGATCTGAGGACACTAGAATAGGGGCTGGTCAGGAGCACAGTGCAACAGCAGTGAGCAGCATGGTGGAAGTGTCAGTGGGCTGTGGTGGTTGCAGCAATAACCAAATGAGCAGGAAGAGTAAGGGGACTAAGTACCTAGACAGAAAGAGATTCAATGAAAACTAGCTCTAGAAATGGCTGACATTTAGCACCTCTTTTAACTATTATCTAGTTCTGGGTCATAGTTCTAGGGCAGAAAGTGTTAGTTGAAGTCAAAAGGGAACAGGGACCCTGTCTGTATAAAAAAACAAGGGACTAGTTGCAGAAACATAACTGTAGGACACTGAGTCCAAGAGCATAGAAAGGACTCAGTCCTAACCTTTAGGTCTATATGTAAGTTTACAATGTAATAAATCAGACCAGGAGACCAAAACCAAAATGCAGCCCACAGTCTACTCACTCTAAACCTATAGAACCACCTAGTTATTTATCTATGACTGAGTCAAGTAACACTCTATAGAAATTCAACTGCCCACAAGCCAACAGACCCAAACTGGGCCAGAAATTTTAAGAGCATAGCTAAAGAAGGCATTGAACAGACTTCTATAAGGATCATACAACTTTGGAAGCACCAAAAACTTGCAGACCCCCAGACCAAACTAGGAAAGTAGCAGAAGTTCTTAAAAGACAGAAACTCAGGCCAGACACCTGCTTAATTGGTGAGCAAAACCCAACTCTAACACAAAGTCTAAAGTCAAGGAATAGGCTGGAAAAATAAGCAAAAAATAACAAAAAAACAGGAGCATGACCATAAAAACCTACTATGATGATGGGGAAACTCAAGACCAAAACATGGAAGAAGATGATGACTTCAAAACACCTATTATAGTTGCAGACCTAAATTTAATCCATTCAGACTAGATGAATCTAATAACATAATAAATAAAAAAGAAGTTAAAGAGATGAATACATTTTAATTAATTTATTTTGATTTATCAACAATCACTTCCATAAACTTTTGAGTTTTAAATTTCTCTCTATCTCCCTCCCCAAGCACACAACCTGATATAGGCTATACATATACATGAATACAATTTAAAAAAATATAGATATAATAGGCCTCTGGATAATGTTAAATTGGAAGAAAAGGGAGCATACATTTTATAACTGAGCGTGATATTTTCACAAAGTTAACTGTGTATTTGGGCACAAAATCCTCACAAACATACAGAAAAGCAGAAATGTTAAATTCATCTTTTTCTTACCATAAAAAAATAAAAAAGTTACATTTAATAAAGATTTTTAAAGCACAGATTAAAATTAAATTAGAAACAAAATAACCTAATCCTAATGAGGGTGTCAAAGAACAAATTATAGAAACAATAATTTCATTAAAGATATTAACAACAATGAGACATGACAAAATATATGGAATACTGGAAAAGTAGTATATGGGGAAATTTTATATTTCTAAGTGTTTAAATTAATAAAGAAAGATCAGATCCACAAATTGGGCATGCAACTAAAAACCTAGAAAAATAACATATAAAGCCCCCAACTAAACATCAAAATAAAAGGCCTAAAAATCAAAGGGTAGATTATTATAATTAAAGTTTAAAAATAATAATAATAGATAAAATGAGGCTTTTAAAATATATAAACCATTGGCTAATTTGATTTTAAAAGGAAGAAAAACATATTAGTATCAAAAGTGAAAAGAGTGAATTCATAACCAATGAAAATGAAATTAAAGCAATTTTAGTATCTATTTGTCCAATTATATGCCAATAAAGTTGACAATCTAAATGAAATAGATACATTTTTACAAAAATAAATTACCCAGTTAATTGAACAAGAAGTAGGATAATTAAATAAATCTAATTTAGAAGAAGAATTAGAGAAGTCATAAATGAAATCTCTAATAATTAAAAAAAGGGACTACATGGAGTTACAAGTGAATTCTACCACACATTTTAAAAAAAATTGATTCCATTACTATATAAACATTTTTAAAATAGATAAAAGTCCTATCAAACTCCTTCCATGACATGAATATGGTCCTGATACTTAAAGCAGAGAAAGCCAAAACAGAGAAAGAAAATTGCATAAACACTAATTTCCCTAATGAATATTCATGCAAAAATGTTGAATAAAATGCTAGCAAGGATATTACAACAATATATCACAAAGATCATACACTCTGACCAGTTGAATTCATACCAGTAATATAGAGCTGGTTCTGTAACAGAAAACTCTAAGCATAATTGAATATATCAATAGCAAAGCCAATAAAAATCATCAGGGTAGTTTAAGAAACTTTGGCAAAATACACCATTTCTTTTAAAAACATTAGAAAGCATAGGAATAAATCAAGACTTTCTTGAAATAATAATAAAAAAAATCTATCTAAATCCAAGAGCAAATAGTCTCTCTAATGAGTATAAGCTAGATGTCTTTCCAAAAAAATCTGGGTGAAACCAGGAAGTCTATTATCACCATTGAAATGCTGATTATAGCAATAGAACAAGCACCATTAATAAGTAAACAAAACTAACCTTTTTTTTGTAAATAATATGATTGCTTACTTGGAGAAGCCTCAGAAATCCACAATAATAACAACAGCAACAATAAAAACAACTCATCAAAACAATTAACAACTTCAGCGAGGAGGCAGGATATAAATAACCCCATTCAAACCAAGTGCTTTTCTATATATTAAAAAAAAAAACAACTGGAGAACATAGAAAAAAAAAACTTCTTTTAAAATAACTACAAACCATAGAAAATACTTGGGAGCCTACAAAGATGCACACAGGAACTATATGAATACAATTACAAAACATTCCATAGAAATAAAATCAAAACCAAATGAAGGGGATTAATTGCTCATGGGTGGGCCAAGTCAATATAATAAAAATGATAATATTACTTAAATTAGTTTATTCATTCTGTGCCATACTAATTAAACTACAAAATAATTAATATATAGATGTAGAAAAAATAATACAATTCATCTGGGAATTAAACAGGTCAAGAATATCAAGGGAATCAATGGGAAAAAAAAAGAAAGGAAGAGAACCTAGCAGTATGTCTCATACCACAAAGCCATAATAATAAAAAAAAAACTGTTACTGGATAGGAAATAGTGGTTGATCAATGGAACAGATTAGGTACACAATATGCAGAAAGAAATGAGTAGAGTAGACTAATGTTTGATAGACCCAAAGATACAATCTATTGGTGCAAGGACTCACTATTTGATAAAATACTGCTTGTAGAACTTGAAAGCAATTGGGCAGAACGTATATATAAACTTACAACTCATATTCAAGATAAGTTCAAAATGTGCATAAGTCTTAGACAAAATGAATTATATAATAAGCAAGTTTGTGGAAAATGGAAGAACTTTCCTGTCATATCTACTAATAAAGGGAGACTGCATGACCAGACAAAAGTTTGAGAGACTTACGGGAGGTAAAATGAATAATTTTGATTACAAAAAAAAGTTTCTGCATAAACAAAAAATGCAGCTTAGCTTATGAGAAATGCAGGAAAATGGGGAAAATCTTTTCAGCAAATTCTCTGAAAAAGGTTTCCTCTCTCAAATATTTATGGAACTGGGCCAAATTTATAAGAATAAGAGTAATACCCAAATTGATAAATATCCAAAGAATATGAATAGACAGTTTTCAGAGGAAGAAATCCAAGCTATCAATGGTCATATGAAAAAATGTTTTAAATTCCTAATAATTAAAGAAATGCAAATTTAAAAATTCTGAGGAGTCACCTCATAAATATCATATTGGCTTAAAGGGCAGAAAAGGAAAATGACAAATGCTGGAGGGGATTTGGAAACACACATAAAATAGATGCACTGTTGGTGGAACTTTGAAATAACCCAACCATTCTGGAAAGCATTTTGGAATTATGTCCCAAAAACTAATTAGCTATGCATTCCACTTGACCCAGGAATACAGATACTAGGTCTATACCCCAAAAAGATTAAAGAAAAAAGAGATTAAAAGAAAATAAAAGAATATTTAAAGCAGCTCTTTTTGTGATAGCAAAGCTTTGGAAACTGGGGGGATGCCATCAATTGGGGAATGACTGAACAAGTTATGGTTTATGGATGTATGGAATATTATAGTGCTATAAGAAATGGGGAAACGGTATTTGAAAAATCTGGGAAGACTTACATGAACTAAAGCAAAGCAAAATAAGCAGAACCAAGGGAATAATTTACATAGTAATAGAAATATGGTAAAGATAACAAACTTTGAAAGACTGAGTTACTCTGACCATCATAAGAACTCACCACAATTCCAAAGGACTCATGGTTAAAAATAGTATCAACTTCCAGAAAGAGAACTGATGGACTGAGAACACAGATTGAAACATTTTTTTTCTTTCTTTCTTTTTATTTTAAAGCACGGCTGATATGAAAATTTGTTTTGCAAGAATTAATATTTGTATGGGTCTTCTATTTCTTGTCTTCTCAATGACTGGTGTAAGGGGTGGGGAAATTATGAACTAGAAACAAAATAAAATTCAATAAACATAATATAGAAAGAGAGAACCCTTTTTGAAAAAAAAACCTTATTGAAAAAATGGACTTAACGAGTTACTGAAGGTAAAAAAAAATCAGTCACCTCTTAATTATTGAGCCTTTCAAAAAACTGAGTTCATTCTAAAATGTCAGAAAAGAAAGCCACCCAGTCCGAATTCATAACTTTTCCAACTTAAGAGTCAGTATCTATCAGAGTTTGCACTGTCTTGGAATAATCTTTCAGAAACAAGGGTCACTTCCAGATTATAATGAAGCATTACTCAGTTGAATTAATTAGATAATCTATTCTCTTCTATTTCTAAGATATAGTTCTATTTCTAAGGGAGATGATGACATGACTTGCAATTGATTGCTAGCATTGGAGGCCCCAGGATACAAAGCCAGTGACCAGGCCCTGGGCTACAAACACAAGAAGCTTGGGTCAGTGCCCCTTGCTCCCCAGCAAGAGAATTCAATCTCTTTAAAGGCCAGGAAATAAGCAAACACCATGAGCAAAAAGAAACGTACAGTAGATTTTTATTATGGGAAGAGAGAAGATCAAGGCAGAAATTCTGAAGAGGACAACATTGTCAACAAACCCACATCTGGAATCTCAAAAGGGAATGTGAACTGGTCTGAAGCCCCAAAAGCCTTCTTAGAAGAGCTCAAGAAGGTTTTTAAAAGTCAAATGAGAGAGGTAGAAGAGTCCTTAAAAATACAATTGGCCAACTGAAAAAAAGTACACTGAAGAAAACAAGTCCCTAAAAAATACAATTGGCCAAATGGGGAGGGAAGTACAAAATCTAATAGAAGAAAACAATCAGTTAAAAATTAGAACTGGGCAAATGGAAGCTAATGACTCTGTGAGAGAGTGAGAATCAGTCAAACAGAAACAAAAGAATGAAATAGATGAAAATGTAAAATACCTCATTGTTAAAACAACTGATTGGTAAAATCGATCCAGGAGAGACAATTTAAAAATTATTGGCCTACCTGAAAATCACAATGAAAAAAAAAAAGCTTGGACAGTATCTTTCAGGAAATCATAAAGGAAAACTGCCCTGAGGTCCTAGAAACAGAGGGCAAAATAGCTACAGAAAGAATCCATTGATCACCTCCTGAAAGAGATTCCAAATTGAAAATGCCAAGGAATATAGTAGCCGAAGTCCAAAATTACCAGGTCAAAGAGAAAATACTGCAAGCAGCCAGAAAGAAACAATTAAAATATCATGGAACCACAGTCAGGATTACAAGTACCTTGCAGCTTCTACATTAAAAGACTGTAGGGTGTGGAACATCATATTCCTTAAGGCAAAGGAGCTGGGATTACAACCAAAGATCAACTACCCAGGAAAAATGAGCATGATATTTCAGGGGAAGAGATGGATATTCAATGAAATAGGGGGCTTCCAAACCTTCTTGATAAAAAGACCAGAGCTCAACAGAAAATTTGATCTTCAAATACAAGACTCAAGGAGACATAAAAAGGTAAACGGGGCAGAAAGATACAACATATTGTTAATAAGGGCAAACTGTTTACATCCCTACAAGGGAAGATGACACTTGTAACTCTTGAAAACTGTATTGTTATTACAACATGTTAAAGGGGTGCATATAAAGGTGGTGGGTATAAATTGACTTTGATGCAATGACAAAAAAAAATCTAATCAAGTGGGTTAAATGGATCCAAGTAAGTGAATTAATCTGATCTAAGAAAATGTACTGAGAGAAAAGGAAAGGAGGAGGCAGACAAGGGTAAATTACATTGCAGGAAAAGGCACAAAAATCTATTACAGCAGAGGGAAAGGAGGAGGGAGATGAGCATTGTCTGAACCTTACTCTCATCAGATTTGGCTCAAGAAGAGAATAACATAATCAGTTAGGTATAGAAATCTAACTTGCCCTATAGGCAGTAGGAGGGAAAGGGGGACACAAAAGTGAGGGGGCAATGGAAGGGAGGGAAGAATCAGTAAGGATAAGGGGGAAGAAAAGGGAAGGGGCTAATAGAAGGGAGGAGGGACTGAGAGAGGCAGTGGTCAAGAGCAAAACACTAGTGAGGAGGGAAAAGGAGGAGAAAAAAAGCATAAATGGGGGAGGGGGGAAGGATGAAGAGAAAGACAAAGATAGTAATCATAACTGTGAATATGAATGGGATGAACTCTCCCATAAAACAGAAGTGGATAGCAGAATGGATTAAAAATCATAATCCTGCAATGGATTAAAAATCGTAATCCTACAATGGATTAAAAATCATAATCCTACAATCCTAAATGTGTTTACAGGAAACACATTTGAAAAAGAGTGACACACACAGGGTAAATCAATAACTTCATTCAAGAGAATGACAATAATGAGACAAAATACCAAAACTTATAGGATGCAGCAAAAGAAGTTCTTATCTCTAAAGGTTTGCATAAATAAAATAGAAAAAAGAAGAGATCAATGAATTGGGATGCAACTAAAAAAAAGAAAAAGAACAAAGTTAAAATCCTCAATTAAACACCAAATTAGAAATATTGAAAACTAAAGGAAAAATTAATAAAATTGAAATTAAGAAAACTATTGAACTAATAATTAAAACTAAGATCTGTTTTTACAAAAAAAACAATAAAATAGATAAACTTTTGGTTAATTTAATTTAAAAAAAGAAAGAAAAAAACCAAATTACCAGTATCAAAGATGAAAAGGGTGAATCCACCACCAAGGAAGAGGAAATTAAAACAATAATTAGGAACTATTTTGCCCAACAGTATGCCAATAAATTTGACATTCTCAGTGAAATGGATACATATTTATGAAAATATAAATTGTCCAGACTAACAGAAGAGGAAGTAAAATACTTAAATAACCCCATCTCAGAAAAAGAAATTGAACAAGCCATTGATGAACTCCCTAGGAAAAAATCTCCGGGGTTAGATGGATTTACAAGTGAATTCTATCAAACATTTAAAAAACAATTAATTCCAATGCTATGTAGATTATTTGGGAAAATAGGTGAAGAAGGAGTCTTAGCAAATTCTTTTCATGATACATATATGGCACTGATACCTAAACCAGGGAGAGTCAAAGCAGAGGAAAAAATTATAGACCAATTTCTGTAATGAATATAGATGCAAAAAATAAATAAAATATTAGCAAATAGATTCCAACAACTTATCACAAGAATAATACACTGTGACCAGGTAGGATTTATACCAGGAATGCAGGGCTGGTTCAATATTAGGAAAACTATAACCGTAATTGACCATATCAACACCAAAACTAACAGAAACCACATGATCATCTCAATAGATGCAGAAAAAGCTTTTGACAAAATACAACACCCATTCCTAGTAAAAACACTAGAGAACATAGGAATAAATGGAGTCTTCCTTAAAATAATAAATAGCATCTACCTAAAACCTTCAGCAAGTATCACATGTAATGGGGACAAACTAGAAGCATTTCCAGTAAGATCGAGGGTGAAACAAGGATGTCCATTATCACCACTGTTGTTCAATATCGTACTGGAAACATTAGCTTTAGCAGTAAGAGAAGAAAAAGAAATTGGAAGTATTAGAATAGGCAAAGAAGAAACAAAGCTGTCACTCTTTGCACATGATATGATGATATACTTAGAGAACCCTAGAGAATCAAGTAAAAAACTAGTTGAAACAATAAACAACTTTAGCAAAGTTGCTGGCTATAAAATAAACTCACATAAATCATCAGCATTTCTATATATTACCAACAAAGCCCAACAGCAAGAGATAGAAAGAGAAATTCCATTTAAAGTTACTGTAGACATTATAAAATATTTGGGAGTCTACCTGCCAAAACAAACCTAGGAACTATATCAACACAATTACAAAACATTTTTCACACAAATAAAGTCAGATCCAAATAATTTGAAAAACATCAGTTGCTCATGGGTAGGCCGAACTAATACAATAAAAATGGCAATTCTACCTAAGCTAATTTACTTATTCAGTGCCATACTAATCAAACTACCAAAAATTATTTTATAGAGTTAGAAAAAATAATAGCAAGATTCCTTTGGAAGAACAAAAAGTCCAGAATATCAAGGGAACTAATGAAAACAAATGCCGGGGAAGGTGGCCTAGCCATTCCAGATCTTTAATTGTATTATGAAGCAGCAATCATCAAAACTGCTTGGTACTTGCTAAGATATAGAGTGGTGGATCAGTGGAATAGGTTAAGTATGCAAGACACAGTAGTCAATGACTATAGTAATCTATTGTTTGATAAACTCAAAGACCCCAGCTTCTGGGATAAGAACCCACTCTTTGACAAAAACTACTGGGGAAACTGGAAAACAGTATGGCAGAAACTAGCATAGATCAAAATCTTACACCATATACCAAAATAAAGCCAAATGGGTTCATGATTTATATATAAAGATTGATACTGTAAGCAAACTGGGAGAGCAAGAAATAGTTTACCTATCAGATTTATGGAGAACAGAAGAATTCATAACCAAACAGGAGATAGAGAACATTATGAAAAGCAAAATGGATAACTTTGATTACATTAAATTGAAAAGTTTTTTTGCACAAACAAAGCCAATGCAACCAAGATTAGAAGGAAAGTAGAAAATTGGGAAAGAATTTTTACAACCAGTCTCTCTGAAAAGGGCCTCATTTCTAAAATATATAGAGAATTAAGTCAAATTTATAAGAATACAAGTCATTCCCCAATTGATAAATGGTCAAAGGATATAAATAGGCAGTTCTCAGATGAAGAAATTAAAGCTATCTGTAGTCATACGAAAAAATGCTCTAAATCACTATTGATTAGAGAAATGCAAATCAAAACAACTCTGAGGTACCACATCACACCTACCAGATTGGCCAACATGACAAAACAGGAAAATGGTAAACATTGGAGAAGATGTGGGAAAATTGGAACACTAATGCATTGCTGGTAGAGTTCTGAAATGATCCATTTTGGAGAGCAGTTTGGTACTATGCCCAAAGGGCTATAAAAATGTGCATACTCTTTGACCTAGCAATAGCACTTCTAGGGCTATATCCCAGAGAGATCATACAAATGGGAAAAGCACTCAATATACAAAAAATACTTATACAAGTTCTTTTTGTGGTGGCAAAGAAATGGAAATTGAGAGGATGCCCATCAATTAGGGAATGGTTGAACATGTTGTGTTATATGAATGTAATGAATACCATTGTGCTATGACAAATGATGATCAGGCTGACTTCAGAGAAACCTGGAAAGACTTGTATGGTCTGATGCTGAGTGAAGTGAGCAGAACCAAGAGAACATTGTACACAATAACAGCCATGTTGTGTGATGACTAACATTGACAAACTTAACCCTTCTCAGCAATACACAGATTTAAGACATCTAGGAAGGCCTCGTGATGGAAAATGTTATCCACAAAGAAGAAAGAACTATGGAGTTTGAATGCAGATCGAAGCATACAATTTGCTATTTTTTTTCTTCTGTTGTGTTTTGTTTCCTCTTTCTGGTAGTTTCCCCTATTGGTTCTAATTATTACTAACAACATTATTAATGTGAAAATATTTAATAGGAACATATATGTATAGCCTATATCAGATTGTGCACCTAGGGGAGTCTAGGGGAGGAAGGTTGAGAAAAAGTTAAAACTCAAAAACTTATGGAAGTGATTATTGATAATTCAAAATAAATTAATAAAAAAAAGAAATCATCAAGGAAAACTGGTCCTAGAACCATAGTCATTGAAAGAATCCGCAATCACCTCCTGAAAGAGGTCCCAAATTGAAATGCCAAGGAATATTGTAGCCAAATTCAAAAATTGTCAAGTGAAAGAGAAAATCCTGTAAGCAGACAGAAAGAAACAATTTAAATGTCATGGAACCATAATCTGGATTATGCAGGACCTTGCAACTTTTACATTAAAAGACCAGAGGGCTTGGAATATGATATTCTGTAAGGCAAAGGAGCTTGGATTACATCCAAGGACAGTGAAATTGAGGATAATCTTTCAGGGAGGATATGGATAGTCAATGAAATCAGGGACTTCAAAACCTTCCTGATGAAAAGACCAGAGCTCAACAGAAAATTTGATCTTCAAATGCAGGATTCATGAGAGTCATAAAAAAGGTAAACAAAAAAGGAAAAAAAAAAAGACAAGAACATGTTATTCAGTAAGTGTAAACTGTTTACATCCCTACAAGGGAAGTTGATACTTGTAACTCTTGAGAACTGTATCTTTGTTATGACACTTAGAAGGAATATATAAAGGCTCCTTTCTCATGCTTCCTCCCATTGATTCTAATTCTTCTTTACAACGTGACTAATGTGAAAATATATTTATTATGAATGTATATGTAGAGCCTATATCCAATTGCACACCATCTTGGGGAGGGTAAGGGAGAAAATTTAAACCTCAAAATCTTATGGAAGTGAATGTTGAAAACGAAAAATAAGTTCATTGATTTTTTTAAAAGAAGTGATGATCCCCAATTTTTTTCTTCCTTTTTTTCTGGTGAGGAAATTAGGGTTAAGTGACTTGCCCAGAGTCACACAGCTAGAAAGTGTTATTTTTTTGAAGCCAGATTTGAACTCAGGTCCTCCTGACTCCAGGGCTGGTGCTATATCCACTGTGCCACCTAGCTGCGCCTCCCCCCCCAAATTTTCTTAGGGAGTAACGGAAGTGAGGATTGACTTCTTTTACCTATTGTTTTTGTGAAACCAGATTAACTGAATTGCTGGTTGGTTTGAATTTAATATTGACTTATTTGAAATTTATTAGACCCAGAGTGAGCTGTAGACACAGAACAGAGTCCTCTGTTTAGCACACTTCTGCTCCTTTAGAGGTGCTACATCCAATTCTCATTTGTCTGTGATATATGAATCTGAAGAAAATTAAAAAAATAAGTGAAATTCACAAATAATTCCCAAATTTCATTTTAGCAATTACCTTCAAATTCCTTCTTCTACTGTATTTTATTGAAAATAATGTAAGAAGTAATATCTATTGATTTAAATTTTCCAACTTCTTTTCTTTCACTTCTGAGATTCACTAATAGGCTGAAAATGGAGGTCTTAGTGTAACTACTAATGAGGACAAATATGGCCAAGAGGAGAGCAGGAAGACAAAGGAGAGGAAGGAAAAGGCCTCAATAATTGACAACCTGGAAAATCAGGCCCTTAATAATTGCAATGTAGTTGTGTTGCATACTGGATTTTAGTAGCACCTTAAATATTTCAGAGATATTGTATAGAAGTTTAATGCTTAGCATCATATTATAATCACAATACATTTGTTTTTTTTAATTGTTATTTCCTCACAGATAGAGGCATAATTTGAAGGTTATTTATTTTTCTCTTCTAATATTGAGAGCCCCAGATGAACGAATGTCCACTGGAGAGTTGTATAGAAGTTAGGCTAAAATGTGCTGTAAATCTTTTTTGAGTCTATATGAGAAATGCATGAAAGATACTTAACAATCTTGCTATTTTGGCAGAAACCCAAAACAAACATATGTAACAGTTTTCAAGAGAAATATTGGGCAGGCTGTGCCAAATCAAGGCATTATATTTAGTTTGCTGTAAATAATATGGTGTTTGCACATACTTCATTCTGAGACTGGTCTTGCATACTTTCTAAAATTAGCAGAAGTAAAGGACCGCACCTTTCTTGGAACTCAATTGTAACTCATTTCTGATTCATAATCAGGGCCAAAGAAAATGGGAGGAAAAGTGCACACATGCATACATATCATGATAGAGAGTTAATTGAGGACAGTAACACATAAAGCAAACATATTTGGGTCATGAATAATGTGGGTTAAATTATCCAATCTAGTTCTGTGAACACCACAGGAATGGTGTAACTACTCTATACTTATCAAACAGATTACAAAATGTCATTCCTATATTTGTGTATAGAGATGCATCAGTAATGATAGACATGTAGGGACTTCGTAAGAAAGTGCTATATGCACAACAGCAGGACAGGCCTAACTGAAAGCACACATTTCACTATGAAAATTATAAAGTAGGCCAAATAAGTTGTCCTCTTGTAGTTGCATTTTGGTCCTCACATAATGCAAGTTGGATTCCTGAATCTTTCAGTGTGCTTGAGATAGGCAAGTTTGTAAGACTGTAATGTTTTTGTAATTATTTTTCAGGTACTTAAAAGCATTAATGTATATTAGTTGCAGCATTATATATGAGCAGCAAGGGATTTAAGACAGAGGAAAAAATTTAAGCAAACATTCTTGACATATAATTTTGCTGATTTGGTCTTCTTAAGAAGAAACTTTTTTTTTCTTTTTTAGAAAAGGTAGTAGAATCACACAAAGTTATTTTTCAAGCATATAGGAGGATCTGAAAAGTGTCTGTACAACTTTGTTTATTGTTGTTTGTTATAGTTATTCAAGGCCTGTGGTTTCATTGGTATGTAGTTATAGAAACCCCCTTCACTAATGCAAGCCAACAAGTCTTTCGTGATTTATAGTCTAAGAGACTTGCCTTAGTCATTAGGATGTTAAGTGATGACCATGGTCACACAGCCAGTATGTACCAAGGCAAAACCTGAACTCAGCTCATCCAAACTCTAACACTGGTCCTTCTTCTAATCTACCATGTTGTCTCTCCCTTGCTGCATTCCATTTGGAGTTCTTTGATTCCTCCATCATGCCCTTGAAACCAGATTATATTCCCCTAACCTTCCCCCTGCTTTTCAGTTTTGTGTTTGTGTGTTCCCGCATGCGTGCACGTACATGTGCGTGTGTGCATGTGTGCGTGTGTGCATGTGTGTGTGACACTATTAGATTGTAAGCTTCTTGAAGGCATAGATTTTTTTTCTTTCATTGTATTTGCTTCCCCAGGGCTTACCACAAAGCCTGATACATAGTATGTGTTTAATAAATGTTTATTGATTGAGTGACTTACTTACTACTAATACACTTAGCAGTGCATCCTAGATTGACACCTGAAAAGGATCTGAAAGGGCATCTCACTCAACTATTTTTCAGATGAGAAAACTAAGGACTAATGAAGTAAATGACTTCTACAAAGTCATGCAGTAAACAAAGGGCAGAACTGAGATATAAACCAATGTTCTCTGGCTCCTAATCTCACACTCTGAAAGACTGTAATAAGAGAACTATTATGTAGCCACATAATTCTAATTTGGTAGTTATAGAATCCTCACCAGTCACTATAGAGATTTCTATCAGTTGTATTCCTTGATAATGATCATCATTTCAGAATGTTAGTATTTCAACCTTTTTCAGTCTTTGCTGATGTGAAAAGTGACCTTTGGCTTCTGTCTACTTAAATTATTTCCTAAGTCTGGCATTATTTGAAGCTCTGTCTACTTATTGCATTATCTGCTTCATGAATTTGTTTGAATGTGCTGGGTACTCTGTCTCTGATTAATACAGGGTAGGTTGGCCTATCTGCCTCAGAGGTTTCCTAGAAGTTTCCTCACACATTACATCATTTGAAGTTGTGCTTAAATATGTCTTGAAGTGTTCTTTCCTCCTACACTATTTACAGCTACTCCAGTAAAGCTTATCATATGAGAGAAGCTTGAATATATCCATCTATAAGGAAAAAAATAGCATACCCATTAGATATAAGAAGTCATGCAAAACATATTTTCACATTAGCCATGTTGAAAAAAAAAAGCAAGAAAAGTAAAGAAAATTTAAAAAAAAGTATGCTTCAGTTTCTACTCAGAGTTCATCAGTTCTCACTCTGGAGGTTGATAGCACTTTTCATCACTCCTTTGCAATTGTTATGGATCATTGTATTGAACAGAGCATCTAAGTCTTTCACAGTGGATTATCATTACAATTTTACTGTAACTGTGTATAGTATTTTGGTTCTGTTCACTTCAATGTGTATCAGCTCGTAAAGTCCCCCCAATTTTTTCCAAAAACATCCCCTTCATCATTTCTTGTAATATATCATGCAATAGCACAATAGCATTCCATCCCAATAATAAAATACAACTTGTCAAGCCATTCTCAAATGGATAAGCATTACCTTCACTTTCCAATTCTTTGCCACCACAAAAAGCTGCTATAAATATTTTGGTACATATGTGTCACTTTTCTTTGATTTCTTTGGGGTACAAAACTAGAAGCATTATGGGCATTGTTCCAAATTGTTCTCCAGTATGTTTGGACAGATAATGTATTAGTGTTTCTATTTTTCCAGACCTCCTACAACATTTGTCATTTTCCTTTGCTGTCATTTTAGCTAATCGAATGGGTGTGAGATAGTACCTCAAACTTGCTTAAATTTGCATTTCTCCTATTATTAATAATTACGAACATTCTTTCATATTATTACTGATAGCTTTATCCCTTGACTATTTGGGTTGTTTTTTCTGTTTTTTTTTTAAAGGCGATTGGGGTTAAATGACTTGCCCAGGGTCACACAGCTAGTAAGTGTCAAGTGTTTGGTCTGAGGTCAGATTTGAACTCAGGTCTTCCTGACTTCAGGGCTGGTGCTCTATCCACTGTGCCACCTACCTGCCCCCTTGACTATTTGTTGATTGGGAAATGACTTTTATTTTTATAATTTTGAATCAGTTTTCTATATAATTGAGAAATGAGGCCTTTATAAGAGAAAGTTGCTGTAAATTTCCCCTCACTTTCTTCCTTTCCTTCTAATTTTGGGTGCATTGGTTTTATTTTTATGAAAAATCTTTTAATTTGATGTAATCAAAATTATCCATTTTATCTCTTAGTATCCTCTTTAAATTTTGTTTTGTCATGAACATTTCTCTTATCCATAGATCTGACAGGTACATTTTTACCATGCTCCCCTAATTTACTTATGATTTCACCCTTTATGTCTAAATCATGTGCTCATTTTGAACTTATCTTGGTATACAGTGTGATATGCTGGTCTATGCCTAGTTTCTACGGACTGCTTTCCAATTTTCTTAGCAGTTTTTGTCAAATAGTGAGATTTTGTCCCAATAGCTGGGTTATTCAGGTTTATTTAATGCTAAGTGACCAAGGTCATTTACTTTTGTGTATTGTTTGCCTAATCTACTCCACTGATAAACTATTTATTTACTTTTTTCCCAATTACTAATTATTTACCTAAAATACAACAACTTAAAAACACAATTAGAAAAGAAGAAACATATTGAAAACTTAAATACAAAATAAGAAAAGGAAAAAAAGGACTGCCATGTGCACAACAGAACATAAGAATTGAAAATGTAAAGCAAAAAATTTCCATTTCAAAGAAGCCTATATAATAAATATTACACGTTGTGTCTTGAACTGTCCATCTTTGCTTCCTTGTAAGTTTTCTTTTGTTCTCTGCTGTGCACTTTTTACTTTGTTCTTTTCCCCTCCTTTTCCCCCATCCCCAAAGAAGGTTACAATTAAGCATATTTATGTGTGTGTATATATATATATATACACACACACATACATACATATATATATACACATACATATATATACAATTATATATACAAATGTGTATATATATAAATACATATATAGTATATTTATATACATACAATTAAGCACATATATATCCATATACATGTATGCATGTGTATATATATATGTGTGTGTGTGTATATAATATTTATGGGGTGTATAAACACACACATAGTCATACATATATACATACAAACATATATACACATACATACATATATACATACATAGCTACACTTACATACACATACATATACTTAGGTATCTATAATCGTACTCATATATTGACTACATTCATGTGCGTCTAAGACCATACTATACTTGTTTGTCCTCTTTCTCTGAGAGTAGATAACCTCTTCCTTCACAGTTCCAAATCTCTTTCCATATTTTTCTAAGTCCACAAACTCATCATTTCCCATGCCACAATATTCCAACCATATATTGTCCACTTATTTTAAGTAGTATTGATTAATATGACTGACATACAGTGTAGTTTCCCTATTTTTCCTCTTTTGATTAAATCTATTTTAGCTTTAAATTTGTCTGAGATCATTATTATCCCTGCTGTTTTTCCCCTAATAAATTCTACTCCTGATCTTTATTTTATGTTTTTGTATGTCTCTTATTTCTTATCCCTCTTGACTCTACCAGCTACCTTGCCCTCCTATTATTTAACCTGCCCCCCCCCAAGGAATCCTCCTTTATCCTCTCCCCCTCCCTATCTATCCCCTTTAGCCTTTTATTTCTTTATGAATTTAAAATTTTTATGCTCATATTTATGTATGTATTGTTCATTCTTTAACATATTTCCCACGAGAGTAGGGTTCTAGAACTACCAGCCCTCTTCCCCAATCCAATTCCTCTGTGTCAGTTCTTCCTCTCACACCTCTTTTATATAAGATAATTATTCTTTTTACTTTTTCCTAGATGTTTTAGTTAGTATTACATCATATCTGTCTCTACTCCAATCTTTCTTTTTAACTACCTCATTACTAATGTCGATTTTAGACGTATGATTTACATTTCCTCATATAAAAAGTAAACAGTCTGTCTTTATTGAATTCCTTGTAATTAGTCTTTGATGTGTGCCTTATATTTTTCTTAACTCTTTTATGTCAAATTTTGTTTTGATTTCAGGTATTTTTGCAACAAAATCCTGAAAGTCTAACAATTCATTGAATGTCCATTTTTTTCCCTTTCATTCAGGATTATGCTTAACTTTGCTGGATATGATGATTTTAGCCATAACCCCAGTTCTTTAGTTCTTTGATATATAGTGTTTCAAGACCTGACATCTTTTAGTTTAGTGGCTACTGCTAGGTCTTGTGTGATTCTAACTGTGGTTCCACCATATTTGAATTATGTTTATCTTGTTGCTCAAAATATTTTCTCCTTCAGCTGGGAGTTTTGGAATCTAGCTATGGTACTCCTGTAGGCTTTCCTTGTAGAATCTCTTTCAGGTGATGATTGGTGTATTTTTTTTTCTATTTCTACTCTCCCCTCTTGTTCTAACACTTCAGCACAATTTTCTTTAATTACTTCTTTTATTATTGTATCAAGATTCTTTTTTTATCATAGCTTTCAGGTAAACCAATTATTCTTATGTTTTCTCTTCTTAATATGTTGTTTAGATCAGTTAATTTTCTTACAAGATGTTTCAGTTTCTATTCTATTTTTTCATTCTTTATATTTTGTTTTGTTATTTCTTGGTGTCATAACTTTGCTGGCTTTCCTTTTTCCCAATTCCAGTTTTCTTTCTTTCTTTCTTTCTTTCTTTCTTTCTTTCTTTCTTTCTTTCTTTCTTTCTTTCTTTCTTTCTTTCTTTCTGGTCAGGCAATTGGGGTTAAGTGACTTGCCCACAGTCACACAGCTAGTGAGTGTTATATGTCTGAGGCTGGATTTGAACTCAGGTCTTCCTGACTCCAGGACTGGTGCTCTATCCACTGTGCCAACTAGCTGTCCCCTCAATTCCAGTTTTCAAGGAATAATTTTCTTCCCTAAGATTTTGGATCTTCTTTTCCACTTGGTTGACTTTCTTTTGATAATCTTCTTGTTTTTCTTTGATTATTCTTATTTTAAAAAAAAGTCCTCAATCTGTCTCACTTGATTTTTAAAACCTTTTAAAAGTTCTTCTATAAATTCCTTTTGAACAGGTGAACATTTGATGTTCCCCTTTGGGGTAAGAGATGCTTTTATTTTTTTTTTTTGCTTCAATATCATCCTCTGAAGATGAGCCTCAGGCTTCTCTAGTAACTTTCTATGGTTGGGTTCTTTCTCCTTTGCCTGCTCATTTTTTTTTAATTAATAGAAGCTTGCTATTTAATCACCTCTACTCCTGGGATATGGAGGATTGTGTCTCAAGCCTCAGATGCTCTTTCCATTCTCCCCTCTGGCCTTAACTCTGTCCTCCCATAAGTGCCCAAAGCAGGTGGCATCCTTGCCCCATTGCTTCTGTACTCACCAGGTATGTGCTACTTCCTTCTCACCCAGGGCCACATATTGGCAGCACAGGTGTCTTCTAGCAGCAGAGGTTCCCTCAATCTTCCCATGCTCATATGCCTGCCAGACTCCCCACACTACCCAGGAGCTGAAAATTTCTGTGATTGGAATGAAGGCTATATCCTAACCCAGCTAGCCCCAGAGCTTGTTGCTTGCTGTTTTAGCTGAACTAACCTGAATGCATTTACCTTTCACAGGGACCAAACCTTGGATCTTCTCCAGTTATCCCATGAGGACCACTATTCTGCACCAATTCTTATTCATTTTTACCATTCTATGTTCACCATGAGGTGACATTTTGTCTTACTTACAGAGGAAATCTGGAGAGCTCAGAATTTTCTGATCTACTCTGCCATCTTCCCAGAATCCTGTCCCAACCATTTATTTCTTATCCAGTGCCAGATTATTTGCTGATTATGGTTTTGTCATATAGTTTGAGATCTGGTAATGCTAGGCTGAATTCTTTCCAATTTCTTTTAATTTATTTCCCTAATATTCTTGACCTTTTGTTCTTCCAGATGTATTTTTCTATTATTATTTCTAACTCTATAAAATAAAAATTTTGTACTTTGATTAGTATGGCACTGAATAAATGCATTAATTCAGGTAATATTGTCATTTTTATTATATTAGCTCAGCCTACCCATGAACAATTATTATTTGTCCAATTGCATAAATTTATATTAATATAATTGGTTTTAAATGGCATGCTAATATCAGTAGTACTAGAATCTGCTGGCTACTCTAAGTCTGAAGTTAATTACCTCAGATGGTTAAAGTCTTCTGATAATGGAATTGAACTTGTTTGTTCGATTCATGAATACAGTACTTAGTTTCATTTTGATCTATAACCACACACTACCCCGACCCCATTCTTGTAAATCATTCCACAAATGTTTGTTAAGCAGCTATTGTGTACAAAGCACTCTTCTAAGTTAGATAACACATAGCCATGAATCTGAACAGACTAGTAGTGAAAAAGAAAAACAACATTATCTATAGTATATAATATCATAGGATAACTGCTTAAGGGGAACACAGAACCAAGTATTTGTGTGGCCTTATTGGAAAGATCATCCCTGATAGTGGGATTAAGAAAAGTTTCATGTAGGATGTATAGGAATTCATCAATAAAGATGTAAAAAGATATATTTCAGTTATAAAAAATAACATGTATGAAGGCATGAAGATACACAGATACAGAGCATGTTCAGGAAAGAAAAAAGTAGCTCAGTTTGTTTGAAGCATAGATTATATGGAGGAGAGTACTATGAGATCAATTTGAAAAGGTAGGTTGGTGCCAGATTGTTGAAAGCCTGAAATGCAATGCTAAGGGTTTTTGATCTTTATTTTGTAGGTGTTCTCATTCATTGTGTAGGTTTTGAAAATGTAGAGGTTTTCACAAAATAGACAATCAAGCAAGGTCTAGAAATAGGTCTTGATTACATATGTCATTCAATTCACACAGGGGAAAGGTAAGCTGTAAAGCCTACTTTAAAGTCATAAGAAAGTGAGACAAGGATACATCTGGATCAAAGTCACCAAAGAGATAAAGAGACAACTAATGCTCCAGGGGCTAGTGGGGGCAGGATATATGGTGTACTCCAACAGCAGAGTCTCAAAGAGGCAGCTAGGTGGCTCACTGGATAGAGTGCTGAACCTAGAGTCAGGAAACCCTGAGTTTAAATCCGACCTCAGACACTTTCTAGCTGAGCAACCTTTGGAAAGTCACTTAACCTCTATTTGTCTTAATCTACTGGCAAAGAAAATGGCAAACCACTCCAGTATATTTGTCAAGAAAACTCCATGGACAATACTGGCATGATATGGTTCATGGGATCAGGAAGACTTGGACACAACCAAAGCAAAACAACCAACAGCAGAGCAGTCAGGGTGATCTTCAGATCAAATTATCTCTAGCCTATGGTGGAAAAAGGAAGTCAGTTGATGATTGTACTGGAGGTATTCTCATGATCTAATGCACAATACAATGGATGACTGTGGTAGGGAAAGAGGGAAGAAGAAGAAGGTATAATAAAAAGAATGAGCTTCATATGATTGGTTAGACACTGAGGATTGCTTAGGAAGCTGGAAATCTTTAGAAAAGTTGATTCCAAACGTGAAGGGTACTAAAATCATAAGAAAAGAATATCTCAAGACAAATGATATTTTGTCACAAAAATTTTATAGGGTCAGAAAGTTTCATTTTCTGAACTACTACACTATGTAACAGTAACTTAAGAACTTTGAGTAACAGAGTAGTGTCATGTCTAGATCTATGTATGTGGAAGATTTTTCTGGATATGGCTTGAAGGATGAATAGATGGGGTAGGGAGAGAGACTGGAGGTAGGAAGTTCTAGTAGAGGCTATTGCAATAATACAAATGGGCAATAGTGAGGAACTTTTTCCAAGTAAACTTTATACCTGTTGTTTTCCCCCACATTTTAATGTTTCCCTTAGTTTTATTTTTTAAATTTTAAACTTAACAAACACCAAATAAAATTAACTCTTCCATATACCTTTAAAACATAAGAAGAGAACATTTCATGAAATTATGAGCATATATTATATGCAGTTTGCTTTTCTTTTTAAATATATGATGAATTTAAGAGGTAACTTCCGAAGCTGTTCTGCTTCTCTGTGATTACTTTGTATCTTCCTTCTTTTTTTCTTTTCATTCTTTGTTCTTCTGATGTTAGTGATTGCTTAATAACACTTTCTGACTTTTTTCTTTCTATACCATCCCTCCCTCATCACTGGGGGGAAAAAAGAAAAAGAAAAGTGCAATTCTTGAAAGAAATATATACAATAGAGCAAAGCAAATTCCAATTTTTCCATGTTCAAAAATGTAAATCTCAAATTTTGCATCTAGAGTTTATCACCCCTTCATCAGAAGGTAAGTAGCATGCATCACCATGTGGAATTGCTGTTGATTGTTATATTGATCAAATCCCTTAATTCATGTAAAGTTTTGTTTTTTACATTGTTTCTGTATGTATTATTCTCCTAGATCTTTACTTTGCTCTGCATCAGTTCAAACAAGTCTTCTCAGATTTCTCTGAAAATATTCCTTTCTTCATTCTTATTGCTCAGTGTTTCAATACAATCATATTCTATATGTTCAGTCATCCTGTCTTCATGGTCATCTCCTTAGTTTCTAATTCTTTGCCACTATAAAAAGAGCTACTGTAAATATCCTTGTACATATAGGATCTTTCTCCTCTCTCTCTGAACTCTGAGTTATAGGCTTAAGAGTGGTTTGTTAGATCAAAAGGTATGCATGGTTTAGTAACTTTTGAAGCATAGTTCCTAATTGCTTTCCAGAATGGTTAGACCAATTAATATATAGCTCCACCAATAGCACATTAATTTTCTTGTTTTCCCACAGTTCCTTCAACATTTATCACATTAATCTTTTGTAATCTTTGCCAATATGATGGGTGTGAGTTAGAACCTCAGAGTTGACTTAATTAACTTGCATTTGTCTAGTTATTAGTGATTCGGAGCATTTTTATGTGTGTAGATAGCTTAGATTTCTTCCTTTGAGAAGTGTCTGTTCATGTCCTTTTATCTTTTGGGAATAGCTTTTGTTATAACTTTGAATCAGTTCTTTATTAGCATTTGTCAGGATAGCAGAAGGAATGCATACAAAATGTGCTGTGGAATTAGAATAGGGACTAGTGAAAGTTTGGATATGAGAACTGAAAGGAAGGGAACAGGCAAAGATAATGCCAATATTTTAAATGACTGAGACTTTAAATAATTGAAGGTGAATAGTGAAAGACACTACTAACAGAAAGAGTGAAATCAGGGGAGAAGGATGTTTAAAAGAAAAATGTAATAAAAGATTTTGGACAAGTTGAACTTGAGTTGACAGAGGGAGATTCAGCTTGATATGTTCTGTGTTGTAATATCTGTAAGTTGTAAAGGTGGGTCTGAACCTCAATAGAAAGATCAGGACCAAGATATAGATTGGGGAATCATCTGAATAAAAGTCATTTGAAACTATGGAACTGAATGGATTTTCAAAGAAGAGAGGTAGATAAGGAATTGAAGGGAAAGATCATGAATTTGAGAGAGAAAAAGATACTCTTAAGAGTTAGAAAGAGGATGAGTCAGAAAAAAATGCAATGAGAAAAGTAGGATTAGACAAATATGGAGTCAAAAGTATGGGGTCTCTGAATTCAAGGAAGTGAGAGTTAAGTGTGAGGTAGTCAACAGTCTCAAAAGCTAATGAGGTCATAGAAGATGAGGACTTTGATTGTGTAATTTAAAATTTTATTGGTGATCTTAGAAAATATTGTTTCTGTAGATTACCAAGGGCTGAATGGAACTTGGGTGGAGAAGGAATAATAGCATTAATTATCAAAAAATTTTCCTCCCATAAATTGGCAGCAAAGGATAAGACAAACATGGAATAGTAGCTAGAGAGGATAGAAGTGCCCAAAGGAAAGGTGTTTTTGTTGGTTACTATAGAAATTAGTCATTCATAAAAAAGAGATGATGACTGATAAGATAAATTATTTTAGGAAGATAATCCAATCATCTTTTTAAAAAATTCACCTCTAATTCTCCTTGACTTTTCTGTAGCTTTTACACTATTAATCTCCTCTATCCTTTTGAATCCTTTCTTGTCTTTCATAAAAACTGCTTTCTCTTACTTTTTCATCTGAATAATCACTCTTCTTCATTCTTTTTTTCTAGATAATCATACATCTCTTTCACTGTATGTGTCCCCTAATACTTAATGTTGGGCATTTTTCTTATCTTTCCCTATACTCTGAGCTTATTGGTCTCATAAACTTCCATGAAAACCATTTGTTAACCATTTCTTCATAGATGGTTGAAAAATGTTTATGTCCAGTCCTAATCTGCCTTCTGATCTCCATGCCTGTGTCACCAATTGCCTGAGAGTAATCTCTACCTTGATGTTCCTTAAGCTTATCAAACTTTTTTATATCCAAAATAGAATTCCTCATCTTCCCTCACTCCAAAATCTAAATGTGACTCTCTTCCAAGCTTCCGCTTTTTTGTTGAAGATGTCACTAACTTTTCTGTCATCAAGGTTTATTTTCTCTCTATCTATGCCCATAAACTTCTTATTTTCTTTAAAAAGATTAGCATAACACTTTCTTCCATGAAACTTTCCTTGATCTGCACTCCCCCAGGTTTTAGTGCACTCTCTCTCTTCAAATTACCCTCTCTTTAGTTATCTAGGTATATATTATATTTATCTAGGATGTAATGAATATAATGAATGGAATCTCCTTTACAGTAAAGATTGTTTCATATCTGTCTTTGTATTTTCAACACCCAACAAAAAGCCTTACATATAGTAGGCATTTAATTAAAGTCTGTTGAATTGAAACATATAGGAATAGGATCAAGGATATAAATGGAGGGATTAGTCCAGGGGTATGGTAAAGCCAGCACAAACCACCTCACAAGAGGTGATGGTTAAATTTTCAGTGTGAGCATTTATACCTCAGAAATCAGCAAGCACCAAAAATCAGGGCTCGATTTATTGTTTTGTTGATTGTTTAGATCTAAGAAAGTGATGAAGAAAATATTTATAAAGCATTAAAATGTTAATGTCAAAAATGCATAATATTAATGTGTACTTTTTCCCCCCACAAGGCTGGTCATTAAACATTTACTAGCACATCACTGGATTAGCCTTTCAAGAAGCATGCATCCTTCTTCTCCTATGAATGAAGTGAAAAAATAGAGAATAGGCACTGATGCAGAAAAGCATTGAGGAATGAAGAAAGGAAGCAGATAGGGCTCATGCTTGGAGGCCTCAAGATTTTCAACAAAACAGTAATGTTTGTCATTTACTATAATGCTGAGAGTACAGTTATGGGTATGAAGAAAAGTGAAACAATATTGAACAGTTGCTATAGAGAATATGATAAATATTCAATAATATAAGTAGTATAGTAGAAGTTATTCACTACCATTCCTTCATATACTAATTCAATTATCTTTTATATCCATAAGCAGCATCATTAATGCTGATCAGCCACCTTAAAATTCATGCCATTGTCTGCAGAACATAACAGAATAAAAATTAATCACTCTAAGTTGCTAGAAAGAAAACTAATGTGCATCATTTGAAATAATTCAATGCAATTCCATTAAAATTAAATTCAAAATAATTTTATTAAAATTATTCAATAAAATAGAGCATTTACTATGCACCTAAAATTTACTAAAAGTTAGGTGTACAAAGAGGAAAAGCAACAGAGTCAATGGATGAGTCATAAGAATAAAACATCATGTTTATATCCATCTCTTGAGTGCATTTCTTTGGATCAATATCTAATCTTAAAAAAAAAACAAAGCCCAGATTTAAAAAAAAAAGCAAAAAGAGATAAATGGAATATGAATTCAGGACTCAAAAGACAGAGAACTGACTGAAAATGGGCAAATCAGCTCATTCCAGTTGAATCTGGTCAAGTCAGACATTCAGAGCCAATATTATGTCAGCAGACTCAAACACTCATGGTTATTTCAGTCAACAAAAGCATATCAAAATTGTATTTGTCCCAACTAACACACACAACACTCTATGTCTTTTCTCTTCTTTTTCCCCAAATAAAATAACTTCTGTTTATAGGAAGTTTTAAAGGATAGGGAATGTTTTCTTCATAAAAAGTGTGTAAAATACATAGTACGTGCATTTTAATCCTCATTTTATAAATCTTGAAAGAAGTCAAATCATGAGTGATGATGAAGCACTTTCTCAACCCCTTGCCACAGAGGAAGAGGATAAGAGATGAGTATTAAACCACATTTTTAGATATGGTCAATTGTTAGATTTGTTTTTGATGTCTATACTTTTTTTTTGTTACAGGAGAGGGCTTCTGTTAAGGGAAGATGAAGATGGTGAATAGTGCTAATGTTTCAAATTAAAAAAAAGAAATAAAATAGTATCAATGGAATATTTAAAACATACTTAAGAAGGAAAAGGAAATTTAGAAAGAGTACAGACAACGAGGTCAGATTAATAATCATTGTATTAAATCTAAAATGTATACAAAACTGTATTTAACAATTTCAACATTTCATATGCAATACAATTTTTCCTTCTTTGTATACTGAAATGTTTGAGTTTTTTAAGTTTATAATGCAAATATAATTAATTACATTTTGGGTGGAGTTATTGTTGGCATTACTTAATTTGACAATACTTCCATAAAATCTATTTTATCATAGATTTGTATGTGCACACTAGCAAAGAAGTATTATTTTTTTTGTTTTTATAAATCTATTCCAGTTTATATTTCCAATGGAAAAATGGTACTTTGTGAAGTGATTCTTTTTTCCTAATAAAATTTTAACTTGACTGATTTCTGTAATCTGTTGACTGGGCCTTTAAAAATTGATATCCCAGGAGCCTATGAAACTAAATCAGAGGCAAGGAGCCCTTGCTGCCTTTCAGAATTCCAAAGGTCTGACCCACAGCTCTATGAGGTCAGGGGGTGGGATTAACCTCTCACATCCTAGTAATGGTTTCAGAGCAAGTCAGAAAATTCACTGATGATTAAATACACCCAGCTGACCAGCCCTATACTTGAAGAAAAAGTTAAAAGTAAATTACATTTGTTTAAGGGGTATATCTAATGTAACTGGACCAAGATATCTGAGCCATAATCAGTGGTCTGGTTTAAATTAAATATATATTTGTAATCCTTACATTAATCTATTTCATAGAGCCATATAATATAATCATGTAATTTTCAAACTGGAAGAAGTCTTAGAAAACATTTGGTATAATTATCTGTCTTTGTCTCTCTGTTTCTCTCTTTATCTTTCTGTCTCTGTGACTCTCTGTGTCTGACTGTATCTGTCTCTGTCTGTGTCTCTCTCTGTCTCTGTCTCTGTCTCTGTCTCTGCCTGTCTCTCTCTCTTTCTGTCCAGATTGGTAAAATGATGTTCAGTGAGACTGAATGATGTTGGTATCATTATTCGGGAAGTAAAATAGATACAAAGCATTTCAATGTAGCTCATTATCAAAAGGGGGCTGATGGGAAGTATAGTTTTTCTCAGCTGGAAGCAAAGATGGAAAGATCATGGAAGCCTTACAAGATGTGGGAAAATCAGGAACTTTTGAGTCCCAAAGGAAGAATGAAGGGGTGGCTCAGGTGCACCGCCAATGCCAGTGACCAGCCGGTTGCAAGGGAACAAGCCTAGACTGAATATAATTATGAGCAGTTGGAATCTAATCTGGTTCAATGACCCACTTAAGGAGTGAACTGCCTCAACAGAATTTCCTGCTGCACTGAGACAGAGTGAATTTATTCCCTCTGACTACTCCCTTTCCCTCTTCTTCCTCACCTGCTGCCTGGCTAACTGGTATTGCTTACCCTGAATTTTGCTTACTTGTTGTCTTTACTTTTATAAGGGTTTTATCTCCAAATAAAGATAGATAATGTTTTATAGCTTTCTGGGCCATGCAAGAGAAGAAAGATCAAAAGTGAACCTGAGACCAACTGATTTCAAGTTAACCCTGAGCCTAAATTAAACCCACCTGTTGTCTGCACAAAAGGGGGCTTCATTAAAAAAACACATTTAATGCTTATGTAGAATGCAATAAAGTTTCTAAAGTGATCTTCCCCTCTGAAAACTCATAGTACTCACGCACTTATTCAACCTTGTGTTAGAAGTGTTTTATCTCCCCTAATAGACTGAAAGTTCCTTGAGGACAACAATAGTCTCATTTATCTTTATGTATCTCCTAGTGCTTCAGAAGTAGGAGTTGCTTTAAAAAATTGTTAAATGAATAGATAAATAAAAACATAACCAAAACAAGTCACTTATAAGAAGGTCCAATTTCCAAAGAATACTTTCTGTCCATCTCTCTATTTGACAGATCAGGGAAACAAAATTTAAATTTACACTAGAAAACAAACAAAAATTTAAAAAAAATCCCTTAGTAATCTAATGTTAACAATTAAGAAGGTTTATCTGCTCAACAAGCAAATATCAAAAGATCTTCCAAAATTATAAAAGATGTGATTTATCCATTATTTAGATTATTTATACTTTTGTTCTGCTCTATGAATGTTGATGGTAGATAACTGACTTGAAATTGTAGTAAAACTTTTAATCATTTTTCTAGTGCCAGAAAAGTAGTAGGTTCTTCCTCCTCCCCTTCAACTTATCTATATTATTTCTATGTGATTGTGGATTCAGTGGAATTTTCTATGACTTAGAGAGATTTAGCATTACTAGAAAAATTATAAGACAAAAATATAACTTTTGTTTTAAGTAGATACTTTGGTCATCAAAATAACTATGTGATGCCCAAAAAGTAATCAAATTTGTTCTCAACATTCTATTCAAATCTAGGTATTGTTCATTGTGAATCCACAGTGTCTTTCCAAGATATATGTACTGATGGACTAATTTAATGGACTGTCTCTTTAATTGCCTGTCATAATCTGAGGAATAGTCATTCTACATTAACTTTATATATACTGAATAACTATCTCTATGGGTTGTCCATTCAGCTGCATATCATTGCCTGAACATTAGGCATTCTTCACGCTAATAGTTGGGCCAAATGTTTTTAAGAAAATTTTCAGACTAGATTTGTGATTTCATTGGTTTAGTAAACTCATAATGAGAAACTTCTAATGCAGTTCAGTACTTTTGCTAAAAGTGACAATATCCAAGAGTTGCTTAGGACCCTGAGAAGTTATGACTTGCTATACCACCGTTATGTACAAAAGGCAGAACTTATACCCAAGTCTTCCTGACTCCAATTCCAGCTCTCCGTTTAGTACTCCAGGTTGTCTCTTTGATTGATTATGGTTCTCATTTAGAAGTCTCTGAAATATTCTAGGTCTTAATGGAATCAGTTTAATTTCATCTACAAAAAAGAACTTATTTAGGACCTTATAGGGCAGCAAGGTGGTACAGTGGATAGAACACTAGTCCTGAAGTCAGGAAGATCTGAATTCAAATCTAGCCTCAGACATTTACTAGTTATGTGACCCTGGACAAGTCATTTAACCCTATTTGCCTCACTTCCCTCACCTGGAAAAATGAGCTGGAGAAGGAAATGGCAAACCAGCCTAGTATTTTTTCCAAAAATACCCCAAATGGGGCCACAAAGAGTTGGATGTGACTGAAATGACTAAATATAGGATCTTATCATCGATCTAAAGGAAACTCCTCTTCAGTTTGAATCCTTGTTAAAGGTCTTTCATTACAGTGGCAAATATCTTTGGTTAGCATCTATTTCCCTCTTTTATTACTTGTTTGATATTAATATTAAGAGAGTCATTGAAAATTATCTCTGTTGTTGTTATCTTTCAAGGATACTTATATGAGTTTTGCCATCATGGAACACATTACATACACTTGTGGGAGGAAAGCCTTTAAACTAGTATTTTTCCCTTACTGAATCAAATGCTTTTTGTGTGTGAGTATGTGTGTATACACACACATATATAATATATAATATATATTATATGTAACATATATGTATATGTATATATACATGCATATCTATGCAAAAATCAATAAACATCATAGCACCTCTACATTCTCTATACCTTTCAGTTAATCATATAAGTATAAAAATGTAGTCTACTATAGAATATAATTTCAAAATCCTGTCTTTTGCTTTTTCATACTTTTCTCAAGTATGTATTCAAAGAATATTTATATTATTCTTGAAAAAGTTTGTACAGAGATGGGAAAATAAGAAGTCTTTAAATGTCAGAAAAAAACTTCCTAATAATCAGAGCTCTCCAAAAGTTCAATAAAATGCTTCAGGAAGCAGTGGGTTCCTCTTTCTTACATGTTTTCAACAGAATCTGGTTGACCATTGGTGAAGTATAGTAGAGTGTGCATCCCTTCTGTGTATGGGTTGGACTAAATAGTTGCTGAAATTTCTCCCTTTTGACTCTCAAACTCTACGATACTGTGATTCTAGACATATGGGCCGATAGTGATATTTTCTTCATCGCTTATTTTTGGTCCATGACTTTTTCTGAGCATTTTGTATCAGCTCCTATTTCAGATATCTTGAGAATAGATCCCTTAACACCCTCAAAATTGTGTCACTTTCAGCATGGGCCTTGTCTCTGTATCTTTGGTCTAGTCCAGCTGTTCTTCCCATCTTTTTTTTTCTTTAGTGCCATTCCTACTTCCTCAGGCAAATCACAGAGGATGATGAAGTTAGAATTTCAACATACCAACTCTTCTTTCATTGATGATGAAAAGAGTTTGTTATAGAAATCTTTGCAAATTACTTCTATTTTCATTAGTTCATTGTCCTTCCGATTTTAATCTTAAATATGCTTGGATTATCTGGGTTCTTCAAGTATAAGGAAAAAGATGGTTAAAAATTATATTCTTTGTGTAATTATTCCAGTGGATGTTTAAAACAAATCACTACCTGACCTATTAAGCAACTGATATTAAAGTAGTCAGGAAATATATGCTTGTATGTATACATATATATATTGCATTAGATGGTTTCCTCAACATTATAATACAGTGTAGTTTATTGCTTATTGATTCTTTTTAAAACAACATTTGACTCAGAAGAGAAAAAATCAACCTTAAAAGCTCTGCTTCCAAAAGATTTATTTCATATGTGTGCTAATGAATGTTGGACAAATGATCATTACTGCTACTTTCATATGTGTTAAAACAGTGTAAGGTTTACATCTGAGTGTGACTAGGGGCCCCTATATCACCTTTGGTTGATGTGGTTTCCTAGGAGGAAGAATAGAGCCATGAAACCTACAAGAGACTGAAGCTACCATTACAAAAGGGGCATAGGAGAATAGAAAGAGCAATGAATCTGGAGTGAGAGACTGGGTTTGAATCTAAGCTCTCCTACTTACTAATAAGTATACTTGAGTAATTACCTCAGTTTCCACATTTGTAGAATGAGGGGATTTGACTAGAGGTTTTTTTGGTAGGCAAATCTAAATCTACAATCCTATAACAATTAGCTCTTAATTTCCCCTAGCTAACGGAAGATACAAGTTCCTCAAGCTTTTGCTCTGCCTTTTGATTGACTGCTAAACTGCTGAAGGTTCCCACTAAGAGACTCAGCAGGACTGAGGCCTGTTAATAGATTTTTATTCTTTTTGTTGAACACCTAAAGGTAAAGTTAGTCATTAGAGGTTATTGTTTTGAAATGCTTGCAATACATAATTTTGTTTATTGGTTTGTAGAAACGTACATATATTGTTTATCAATAGAATAATTTGAATAGTGGGTTGCTCTTTGTTGTTATTGGTATTTGTATACACACCCTTTAGTCTCTGAAGACAATGAAAAACAAGCCATATTAATTTAAATTATCTTTGAAATTTGGGGTTGGAGATTGTAATGAAGAGTCAAAAGATAGGGGTGTGTGTGTGTGTGTGTGTGTGTGTGTGTGTGTATGTGTGTGTTTACACATCTGTGTATATGTCCGTGCTTGTGAAGCGGGTTGGGAAAAGGAATGAGGCAAGAATGATTTTTCTTAAATTAAGAAAGAAGAATGAGGTCTTTAGGTCACAGGCAAGGGGTGCCCCCAGATAATCAAAGCACAGTCATTGGAGATTAGTGAGGAGGAGGTGGGAATGTGTTGTTGAAGCTTGCCCACCTCTTCACTAATCGCTCACTTTGCTTAGATTACCAGACATCATACTACCTCAATTCCTGGGCTTTTGCTTTCTCTCTGATGTGATTCCATGTAAAAGATCCAGCATCTCCCATTCTGTGTCTCCTTTTTTTCTCACTGTCTGATGACTCTTGAGCTGGCTATGCTGCCATGGGAACCTGAGTGAGACAGTAGGCTCCCATTACATTTATTCCCTTTCATCCCTTTTTGAAAATGAATTAAATGTGTTCTATTTAGGTTGGCATTAAAATGTGTCCCTATTCTAAAGACTTAAAATCTGCACATTCAAAATAGTTAATTTTGAATTGATAAGAAAGGAATATGTAGCTCCCTATCACTGTGTACCTCTTAAGCAGTGTCTTCAAAAAACCTGGCAATTAATCAACATTTACACATTTGCATGGTCACCATTCGGTAATGAGCTTAATCTGCCAGTTAGAAATAACTTGGGAAGGAAAGGCCTGTGCCATTGACTGATACGTGGGTGGTAAATCTAAACATGCCCCCCTTGGTTTCAACCAAGGAGGGTATTCTTGGTTACTTGGGGACTGAGTACTTTGCCCTTGACAGAAGTTGATAGAGAAACAACACAAAACTATCAGGATAGAATTAAATGCCTAATTTAACCATGTCCTAATATACCTTGCATAATATCATAATGTATCTATTCCCTATCCACATGAGGCAAGGTAGCTGGAGGAGGTAAAGAAAATAATATTAAAAACAAACAAACCAAAAACTTTATACTAAGAGGTCAGGTGGGAAAACAGTTCTTTATCAAGAGTTACATAGCACTAGCCTTCTGTAGGAAACCTGGTTTATATTTGTTTGAGTTACCTTAAAAGTAATTTCATATATGAACCATCTTGGAAAAAAAGTCACTTACACACCATTTCTTGAATTTGTTTCCATTTTCACATAGAAGATGCATCTCTTGTTGAAATATGCCCTGGGTCACTGTAGACATGTGCTTTCTTCTTATATCTGGTAAAGTATTATTGCTCTGTGTAGCCTCTTTTGACATTATCCAGCAAAACTGTCTTTTATACCATTTCTAAAGAGAACTAAACTGAGAAATGTGGATATTTTTGTCTTTGAATGTTTTAATATGGCATCTCTGAGCTGATACTTACCATATCTAATTAGTAAATTGCACAAATACAACAGGAGTTTGAATAACATGTTATGAATTTTCATTTGTACACATGTGGCTTTTGGAGTCCTGCCATTTCCTGAAATAGGAAGATTGTTCTGAATAGTAAACAGTAAGATTTTCTGTTTTAGCTCCAACTTTAATTTGTATCTGGCTTGAAAAATGTGATCAAATTATCTAATCAAAATCTTTGACACCGTCAATAGGCTTTTTAAAAATAAAGACAATATTAAAATGAAGTTTGTAAATTAATCTCGTTATCTGCATCAAATTGAATGAGGACTAAAATAGGGTTTGTGCCTGGCAAAGTTTAGTTTACAAAGATGATGTTGACACACACATTTGTCTGTTCCGTTGTGGTCCCTGGCTTAATTTCAAAACTGATATTCAAAATGAAGACTAAGTATCTGATTCTAGAATGGTCTTTTTTTTTTTCTTCCAGTTTTTACTATCTCATTGTGGTGTTATGGGTTTGTGAATATATGTTAGCTTCTGTTAATGAATACTAATAATGTAAGTTGATATTTTTATAAGAATATCTCTGTGTCCTGAGAGTATAATCTCTTCCAAAACAATCTGCTTGGCTTTCAAGTTCACAGTTGTAGTCTTACAATTTTTAACAAAATGCCAGATTATTTATGGTGAGGAAAGGAGAATTTATTCCCCAGGTAAACCAATAGATTACATACCTGCCTGCTAAAGGTGTCAATTACCAAATTGAAAAATCAAACACTACCCATCGTTCCTTAGTTTGCAACTTCTGTCACATAAAGAAGACTGTCAGGGTTAGGAACTACCCCTCAGCTACCTCTTAACACAATATCAGATCAAATTTAAAAAAAAATTGGTTATGTGGGTATGTTTTTTTAAATAAGCTCAATTTATTGGTGAATTTTATGTCTTTTTAAAAATCCACTTCTAAAGATGATATCAAAAGATATCTCCATTCTTTTCAACAAAAACATTCAAGGCACTTCATATTAATAAAGTCCAGTAATACTGGTCCATTTAAAAATGTGTTTTCTAAGTTTAAATAATTTTAATAAATCATCATAGTAATAAAAGTGATTTTCTTCTCTTCCTTCTCCACTCTTTTTTAAGCTGCATTTTGCCTTGTGGGTTTTTTCCCTTTAAGACAGTTTTTAAAAACAGTTGTAAACATGCTGGCTGCAAACTCACTGACCACCGTACACTCTTCTAATTATGACAGAATTATAAAAATCAAATAATTATTTTTAAAAGCTCTTATGTACCAATTTGTTGGGTTAATAGTCACACATTTCAAATGGCAATTTCAGTAAAGACCAGGTTTATTTCAGCTTGATATGCTTTTTTTTTTTAAAATAAAGTTGTAGTGTGACAGAATTAGACCACTTAAGCAAACTTATTTTAGCAGAAGTCCAGCAGATTATACATTACTTCAGGTTCTTGTACATAGTAGGTACTCAATAAAGATTTGCTGAATTAGATTCAATCAAACTGCTACTAAACTAAAGGAACTCCATTTTGTTTGGGGATCTGGACCTAAACAGCCCTGTCTTCTTCTGTCATATTGCTCCTTTTGGCCAATGAAACAAACTTGAAACAAATGCTAAAGAAAGATGATGAAATAATTTCTAGAAAACACTGATACACACATGTATGTCTCTGTCTAAGTCACTACCATTTCACTCCTTTTGGCACTACAGTGTTGAATTTATAAACCTCTCCTTAGACAGACCAATATTTCATGACAGGTTATATCTCGGTTTTAAGGTGGAAAAATAAGCTATCTTATACTTGATGTATTCAATTTATATTTATCCTGAAATATAGGGTGATATTCCCAAAGCAACATGAAAGAATGGTTAACTCAGTAGCATTGTAAAAAAAAAACAAAACAAACTTTCATATGTTCTCTATACATTTTTTTTCCCTGAGGCAAAACATCAACCCACAGAAGGAAGCAGGTTTCATTTGTAGTATCAGAACAGAGTAGATCTCACTATCAGGATGAAAATCTACAAATAAATAGTTCACTGAACTATTTTATAGGAAAACCTAAACCCTAATTTGCAGAACAGAAGATATTCACATAGCATGTTTTAACTTGAGCCAGGAGCCTTTCTGAATAAAATTATTTTGTAGTACATAGATACCCTATTTTTAGCCATGCAAAATCGTTCACAACCTGGGTTTTAAATTGACCCTGTACAAATAGTAAATTTGGTTAAAAAAATAAGAACTTAATTTGTATTTATGTATTATATTGGACATTTAAATGAAACACGAAAGTTTTCTATTATACTGAGATCTCTGAAAGAGAAATTAATTATAGTATATTAATGTATTGCTTTTTGTTATGAATACATAAGGCATTCTCTTTAGAAATTCTGATTATAGATTAGTCAGATTTTTCTAAGCAATTTTGAATTTATGCGTTTTCAAATTTTAAAAGATTTTCATTCTTTTTTATAGGGACTTAAAATTAAATATGACTGAAAACTTGAGACAGAATATAAGATACTACTACCAACAATTAATAATAATAATAATAATAATAACAGCAATACATTTTATAAACCAAAAGTCCCTTTATTTTAAAGGATCAAAAGAGGGAAAATATTGGCAATGAAGTTTGCTCAATTTTAAACTCTAAGCTAAATAAAACATTTTTGTTACAATTTATTAGCAAATCCCTTCATTGTGTGAGAGTATTTCTAAATCCTATAGAGTTCAAACAAAAATAAAAGGGCATAAGCATGTTTTAGCTCAGGTGGCCTTGATCCCAGCTATTTCTGCAGGAAGTTTCCAAGCTATATATCTATGTCTACACAACTGGCTGCTAGAAATTGTGGCAAGGAGTCTTAGAACTTTTCTTAAAGATTCCACTTGATTGTAAACTGTTTTTCTGTTTTGTTTGGTTTTACAGAGAGATATAGCCCTCCATCTCAGTTTCCTTTGATTATTACGGCCAGCATTCTGGCAGAAGTTGATGTTAAATTGTAAATTCTAACACAGATGCAGGCACATACTTGTAACAAATTGTGCATTTATATACACAAGTATCATTTGCATTCTATTGGTGAAACTTTAATGGAGGGGGTGGGGAACGGCCTTGATGCTAACACCTACTTTATCAATTAAAAGTTTATACTCCTTAACTGTTTCCCCTAGTCTAACTTATATTTCATGATTTATATTATCAGGGATCCAAAACATATGTCCAGAAAATTGAATAGGATTCATGTAAGAAGAACAGAAAGAGTTAATCCTCGAGTAGAAGGGAGAAAAAAAAACAAACCAAAAAACAAGGAAAGTAGCAAAGTAGGACTCCTAGTTAGAAGTATACCATGGTTGTATTACAGGATGCCAAAACAACTATGCTCCATTACCTTACTAAAATACAAACTATTTTACAATGATTTAGGAGGGTATTTTCAGTATCACATCTATGTACTCTGAGACCTACACTCATATGTATTATACTTAATAGTTCTGAAATATGTACATGGGATGTATAAGATTCACACACACACATAAGGGTACAAAATAAGAGCGTGGGCTGTCCACAGTTTACATTGCATTTTGAAATGTATTCATTTAAAAATAGTACTGTATTGACTTTTGATAACATTTGTAATGGAATGATTTAACTTACCCTGTGAGTTTTCATTTAGGACAGGAAAAGTGTTAGATGATGATAACATAGGAAAACAAAGCTATTGTAGAGTATTTATTCCAAGGCAAAAATGGGTTGCTAGGTTTATTGAACTGGTCTTGTTGATCTATAAAAAAAGAAGGAAAGGAAAGAAGAAAAAAAGAGGAGCCTTTTTTCAATAGAAATGCCACTTAACTTGATTTATAACATGAATCGTTAATGGATCTGAATCATAAAAATACCATGCGTCAACACTGCCCTACCTGTCCCATGGTCTTCATTAGCTTACCAGGGACCCTTAGAAGTGTTAAAATACCAACAAGCACATGACAAAATTCACTTTTACTGGGCACTGTTCTCACTTTTCCAAACAAAGTTGTTTGTTGTTGTTGTTTTTTTTTTGTTTTTTGTTTTAATTAGATGGCCACCAACATGGGAAAAGAAAAAGATACTCTGCCTTGCAGACTGACGCATGCCAGGATACAGCAAGTAATGTTTAAGGGAAAGGACCCTGGCTGTAAATGTGCACAATATTCCACATTATATACATGTCATTTCTGAGTACTGTTGGAACGATGCAGTGTCAAATCTGTATGACAGATTGAGGTGAAAGCTGGGAAGAGAAAGCTTGTGAAAAAACAGCCCTGACTGAGTGGGGCACCCTATAGAATTTATCCTGCAGGCTATAAGTAACCAGTTTCATCACATAAAAGGAGGAGTGGAAAAGGGATAATTGTCTACTAATTTAACTATCTCATTTGGTCATATTTTTATTTAAATTATATTTAAGTGTAACAATGCCATCTAGTGATGAAAATAAAAAAAACTGATCTATTCAACAGAGCTCTAGAAAGATATTAAACACTTGACTATTTTATAAACAATTAACTTAATAGTATATAAAATAAGAGAGTATCTGCAGTATTAGCTTAAGTATTGCATTCATTTTGGGTGATGAACAGAATGCAAAAAAATAAAAGATAGTGGTATTTCTTTTGCCATTTCTCATTCTGTCAAACCCATCACCTCTACATTTAGAAAGCTATTGTTGAACAAAATATGTTCAGTCTCCATCAGTCTGTGACCTCAGCTTGAGAAATTCTTAATATGTGCTTATTTGAAATCTCTTTAAAATAATTTGTACCCAAAGTATACTTTTTGGAGGTATAATCTCTACTTTTCAAAAATGGGCTTCCTAGTACTATATCTAACCAAACTACAGAGACACTCTTTGCTTTTCTGACCTTCTCAATTTTCAGCTTTCAGAATATAACCACATCCTCTAGTGAAAGAAGTCAGAGTTCCTCAAGATCATAACACACACTGCCCCAGTGCAATTATTACTCACTGTCTGGCCCTGAAAAAAATAAAATTTGCCCATTTCATTTCCTTATTAACAGAAAATCAGAATCCATACCAATATACATTTCACTTAGTCATAGTTATGAAAAAGAAAGGTGGCTACACAATGTAGTAGAAAGATAATGAGCTGAACTGAGGTTTGATTTTGATTCCGACTGATGCTAGATAGCCCTATGACCTTTACCAAATACTTTGGTGTTTTTTTCATCTGTAAAATGGGCAGCTTGAACCAGATGGCTCACTTTTAGCACCACAATTCTATCACTTTAAGGAGATGACCATTGAAAATATGAAAGATTTGTGATGAAACACTGTGTATAATCTTATAAAATGAACTTTTTCTACCCATGGCTCTATATTCTTCCTATGCATTTCCACATATTTGTACTTCAAATTTAGCAAAGCATAGATTTCCTTGATAGATTATATGGAACAAAAGAAGGAAGGACAAGAAAACCCAAAAGTTATTCACTAGAAAAAGTCACAATGCAGACTTAAAAGTATGTGAAATATTCAGTACATACCAAATTTGTTTTATGTAGATCTTTCATTCCAAACAAGACCAACACATGGTATAAATAAAAGAAAGTAGTAATAAAAAGACATTGCAATTGGAGAGCCCTTTCTGACTTTCAGCTCCCGGCTCTCCAAAACCTGGGATGGTTCCATAGATGTCTTTCCTTCTCTTTCTATATGAATGTAGGAAATATATGTGAATGTATCAAAAGGCATGACATTGTAATCCTTAAGCTTCAATTACCAATGACTTTTAAAAGGGTTTAAATCATCAGCTTTTTATAGGAGAAAAAGGTACTGCCTGCTGTTATGGAGATATATGTATATTTTTAAGTTGTGCTTTGGGAAAATTAAAATGCCCAAATTCCATTAGCAATAGGCAAAATATACCTCAAACTCCCTTTGCCTTCTGATGTCTTACTGGAATATTAAAATTTATTTTTTCTCAAAAAGTAATAGCCATTCTTAACATCAAGGCTTTATTTTCTCCTTTTTTTTCTGCCAAGTTGCTACCATGTATTCTTCTGTGGGGCATTCATTATACTATCTTAAAGGACACATTAAGAAACTTTTCTACTATTTAAGATTCATTAAAGGAAATGCTCTAATTAAGCTGTGATTACTTCCCCACTTTACTAAAGAAGTTGCATATTCTGATGTGAGTAATACATGTAAACTAATACTTGTCAGGCAGGCAGTCAAGCAATCAGCTTTTATTGTGAAAGTTACACATAAAATAACATCCATGGTCTGTGTGCCCCCAGAGCTTACAAGCTATTTACAACCTAGAATGCGAGTGTTGCAGTGAACTTCATATGAAAGAACTCAAACCAGGAGAGGAGAAACTATCATTATGGTTGGAAGGCAGAAAAAGAATAATGGCACATATGCATGTAAGTATAATTAGGTGCTTTTTGCAGGTGTGAGGGTGGTGGTAAAAATAGGGGGGAGTGATATACCATTAGAAATAGTACTAAATTTATGTCTATTGTTTTACACAATAGATTACAGAATCAAAATGACTGGATCTTGACACTGGAAGGGCTTTCATTTAGTTCAATCTCACTCAAATAAAAAGCCCATCCACTACATGATATTTTCCCTTGTAAAACGTAAGCACCTTAAAGGCAATTAAAGGAAAAAAAACCCACAACTTTGTTTCCCAGTACCTACCACAATGCCTGGTGTATAATAGGTGCTTAATGAATATTTAAAAATCACCTTCACCAGTCTAAGATAGAGGAGACATGGAAAGACAGAAATTGGTCTAAACAATATTTTAGTTTAGAGGACTGTAGTCAAGATGTTGTTTATTGGTTGGTTCATCGATTATACATATCCGACAAAAAGTTTTCCAATTTTTGTTTGAAGACAACTTGTGAGATGAAGCTCAGTACCTCTCAAGGCAACACATTCCACTTTTGAATAGATCCAATTGTTGGGAAAATTTTCCTCTCATCCAGCCAAAGTTAACTTCGGTGACTTGTACATATTCCTACTAGTTTTGCCATCTGGAACCAAGAAGAACAAACTAATTTGTCTTCCACATTAAGCTCTTCACATAATTGATGCTGGTAATTACTCTCCCCTTAAATCTTTTCTTCTCCAGGCAAGATGTACCCAGTTCTTTCTGCCATTTCTTTCATAACTTATGGTACAATAGAAGGAGCCCAAAATGGAGAATCAGAAGGGTTAGGTAGACATTTTGACTCTGATACTTACTACTTGTGACCTTATATGAGTTACTTAACATTTTTGGGCCTCAATTATCTTGGAAGACTTAACATGATCTCTCAAGTCCTTCCTACTGTGATTGTTTTTGGTGAGGCAATTGGGGTTAAGTGACTTTCCCAGGGTCACACAGCTAGTGAGTGTTGTGTGTCTGAGGCCAGATTTGAATTCAGGTCCTCCTAACTCCAGGGCTGGTGCGATAGACACTGCATGACCTAGTAGGCCCTTCTACTGTGATTTTATGAGCTTATGACCATCCATCCCTGTTACTTTCTTTGGGGTGCTCACCAGCCTCCTTATGTACTTCCTAAAATGTGTTTTCTGGACCTGAACATGATACTCCAGATGTGTTCTGGCTACTGCAGACAAGGAAAAGATTATTGCCTCCCAAGGTCTAAGTGCTGTGCATCTCTTCATGTAGCTTAAGATCAGATTAACCTTTTTAGGGAGAAGGGTTAGAGAAGGCTACTCTATCACATTGTTGACTCATATTGACTGTAGTCCTCTTAAACCCCAAAATACTTTTCAGACTAATTTCTATGATTCTTTTATTTCAGACTTGTAAAGTTTATTTTTGAATTGAAGTGTAAGACTTCTAATTCATTTTTATTAAGATATATCTTTTTAGATTTGATCCACCATCCTAATCCATTGATATCTTTCTCATCTTGACTCAGGCATCCAACATTTTAGCTCTCCCTCTAAGTTTTTATCATTTAAAATTCGGTAAGCATGACATTCACACTTGTTTTCAAGTCATTGATAGAAGTATCAAATGGTCCAGGACCAACAACAGACTATGTTTGAAAAGATAACTGGATATGAAGTTGGGGGAACTGAGTTCAAATCCTATATCTTAATACCATCTTTGAGACTTTGGGTAACACTCTTCACATCTCTGGGTCTTAGTTGGCTTGGATTTAAGATGGTATCACTGACCTAAATGATGTCTAAGGTGTTTCTCAGATTGGACACCAGTAAAAAAACAAATAAGTTACATGAGATAGTTTTTTAAATGCCTTTTATAAAGTGATCATTTTGGCATACCAATTTAAAACTTCTAATGCTATGGATAAATTCTCATTTTCATGAATTTCATGGATTTAAGTTTATGGATTTAATATGGATAATAGTATTAGACTAAAAGCTATTTTCTAAGTAAAATGAAATGTATGTATATATGCATATATGTATGAAGATTTTCAATCTCTTTGGAAAAGGAGATAAAAATTCAAGTTACCATCAACTATTATTATTATTACTGATGGGTCTGCCAACTCTAATAAACTCTGAGTTTGATAACTCAAGCTATGCCACAGACTCCTTCTGGCTCTGTGGTGTGTCAGTTCTATCCCCAAACTGTTCACAAGTAGGGGGACAAGCAATTACCAAGTGATAGGGCTTTCATTTTGTTTGCCCACTAGCACAATTTAACTCTTCAGTCCACTTAACTGTTATATTTTCATTAAAAATCTCCATTAAAGATTCACGAAATGCCCCAGCCCCTAGTTCATTTACTCTCATTAATTCAAAACATTTATTAAGTACCTATCAAGTGCTAAAAAATTCTTTGTATTTAAATGTGATGCCAAATTAGTCATAATAGCAAAAATTTCTAATATGAATGTTTCCCCCCCATAGCAAAATATCTACTCAAAAAGTAGAAATTTTAGTCTAAAAATTATTCTTTACATTTCATAACCTGAACTATCCTGCTGCCTTAATGGACCAAAATAATTTGTTCTATTAGTATTATATAAACAGGGCCTACTTATAAGAAGAACTGCAAAAGTCAAACTTAGAAGGTACATCTTTCCTAGATAGAGGTTAGGTCTACATGTTGCAACATCATTTGGTCAACCAAGTGAAAAAGGGGAGAAAATGTCAATTCAGTGAAGGAAATGAGACAGCCTGAAAATTTGGTGTCATGTAGAACAAACAATTGTGTGACTGACCAAATTTATTACTTTTGAAACAAGTTGTTTTGATATCCTATTGAAATTGTCATAACTATATAAACTAATAAAATCAGGTTACCCAACTAAAAAAAAATTCCCAAAAACTATACTCACAAAAAACAAACAAAAATCTCTGTTATCATTATTTTAGAATTCAGTGTGCCACTGAATATAACAAGAGCATCATCTAATTTTATTTTAGAATGAGTGAAATGTGGATATAAGTGATTTAGGATTTGAATATATAAAAAGTGTTCCAAAAAAGTCTTCAATTCTAGGATCATAGATACTGACTAATGTTCAAATGATATATTTGATTAATAAATTCAAAAGTTTCCTATTTCAGTGAAAAAAAAGGCAGTAGGATTTTTAGGGGTGTGATTCCATGGGTAATACTTCCCTATGTGAGTACTATATTCCTTTTGAAGTTAGAGACCCTAAAAATGGAGAGAAATTCATATCCAACTTCATTCACAAAGATCCATTAAACAGGAAGGTGAGAATAATTGTTCAAATAATCTTGAAAACATAAGATCCTAAACCAGAGCATCTGACTTAAACTTAGGAAAGAATAAGAACTTTGTTCAATGCAGTGGCAAGAAACCCAGTGGCATTATATCTATAGTGAGTTGCTTCACAAAGAAGTCTGTTTAAATATCCTAAATCATGCCTTTGGATTCAATGAGATAATTGAAAAAATGGATAGGATCCGAGCTTGGTAGAGTTTCACATAGCATCAGTGGAAACCCATCTATAATACTTAAGTTTCTGAGGGACAATGACCAAGAGCAGATTGGAAGAAATGTGATGGAGAGGCAGGTAGTTTATCTGTGGAACATTTCCCTGGGGTGCAGTTATTATTCCACTATTCAGGAAAACTTTAGCAAGGGGTAAATGGTATCTTCACTTGAGAGTTGTCTTATAAGGGGAAAAAAAGTATTCTATATGAACAATAATAGTTAGCATTTGTGTAGTGCTTTGAAGTTTGCAAAGTGCTTTACAAATCTCATTTTATCCTCACAACAACCCTGGGAGGTAGCTCCCATCACCACCACCATCATCATCATTATCATCATTATCATCATCCCCATTTTACTGATGAGAAAACTGAAACAAACTGGTTTAAGGGACTTTCCCAGAGTCAAAAACAGGTAGTAAGTTTCTGAACTCAGTTCTTCCTGACTCCAGGTCCAGGACTGGTGTTCTATTCACTGAACTACTTATCTGTCTCTATAGACAACATAGAAAAAAGAGAAACCAATAACAATAAAATGAACTATGGTAACATTAACCTGGTTAATCTGACTATCATAATGGATAATTCTAAGTGCCATGTGATTCCAAATTTTAATGCATGCTGTTATGACCAATTCAACATTAGCTATAAGCAAGTAAAAAGCCCAATTAGACTTAAAAAAAATAATAAGAACAAATTAAGTATTCACAATGGATGGGTAGATTTGACTTCTCTTTCAATTGTTTCTATTTTAATTGCAAATCATTTTCTATTTTAATAAGATAATATCCATAAAGTGCTTTGAAGACCTTAAAGCAATGTGTGTATGTGTGTATGTAACAGCAGTTAGTAACCATAACACCAAATATCCAAATTCCTACTTCACTGCTATTGCTTCTTTTCAGTATATATCTTTTATTTTTTTTTCATCAAAACAGAGTCAGATAAATATTTCTAGGAATGAGGACAAGGTATTTTTAATATTATCAGTTAATTTTTTTTTCTTTTTTCCCATTTTTAAAAGAAAGGTTAATTCATATTTTCATTTTCCCTTCATGGCTATTGATAATGTTCTAATAGAAGAAAACACTATAATTTAATCAATAATTTTATAACTATTAAAGGAATACTTAACAAGTTAAATATATATGACTAAAATGCTTCTATATCATCATAATCCCAGTGTCTTAGTATCCTGAAGCACTCAAAACATTGTCAGTTTCTTGTGATTCTCTTATTTTAATGTCTTTAAAAGCTGATTTAGTCTAAGATAAGTAAGGTATGTATGTGGATCTGCATAAGAAAGCAGACAAATGGAGATATATTTTTTATACTTTATCGCCATCTAGCAGTGATTAAAGAAATTACATGAGGAAATAAGTCAAATTACATAAATCTTAAGACCACATTTCATTGAAGTAGTGATATGATGAGTAAGACACTTATGGTAGGATTTTATCATGCAGTTTTGTGAACAAATGTCAAATAAGGAATGCATCCACACATGCGTTTCTTATAAAAATTAATCCTTTAGTCTGAGTAATATAAGAGGTGTGGGCCTTTCCAAATTTAGGATGAAAAAGTATTTTTTTTTAAATCTGAATCTTACTACTTTCATTTCCCTCTTGATTTCAGTTCATATACTAAGATGTGAGTAAAGTAGTCAAATATAATAAAAGAAACAACTCCCCCCACCCCCATATGCACATATACATTTCACAGCTCAAATGTGACAGCCAGCAGATGAGCTGAAGTGTGACATGGAAGCTTGTACGACAGTAAACATTATTTTGAGTGAGGGCTATATATTGGGTAAGTTTTTGTGATAGATAAGGATAGACAGATGATAGATGTTTTAAAAGATTATTTTAAAGTTATCACTACTTACTCCCCCCAAAAAAACAAACCTTTTGATTCTCATGTGAGGAAGTATTTCTTCACTCCTTTTTTCTCCCTTTCTTTTTTGAAGGTCACATTAGTTCCTTGATTGGTATGACTGTGATATCTACAAAACAAGAGCATATGTGCTCTCTGTAATTGCTCCAAACAGGTAAACGCCATTGATCTAATCAAAGTGACTGCTCACTATTTCCTCCTGGAGTACCAGTTATGTTTTCCAAATAACATTCTTTAGCTTGTAGAGAGGGTAGATAATTCAAAGTACTAATAGAAATGACACTGTTAGTAATGCTGTTCCAAATCTAATTGCCAATAAGAATTTTGCTGTAGATTCACTAAGACAAATTGTCTACACTGAAATCTAAAACATGCCACAGTGACCAGTACTCCATGATTTCAGTCATTCACTGCCAGCAATGATCTTTATAGCTCAATCAGCTAAGTTCAACGAGTATTGATCTTGAAGATGGCTGGAACGATTGGGTCACCATCTATTTAGTGAATAGAACAGGGCCCCAGGCTTGCTCTCTTGTAGATAAACCTAGTGAACTTCATATCTGACTGGGGAACCAGTGTTTTTGTTTGTTTGCTTGTTTAAACTAAAGTGCACTCACCACTACCACCACATTCCCCCGCTTCCTGCCAAAGGACAGAAAGTCATTTAATCTGAAAGGAAAGCTTTCTGAAGAGTTCAGTAATTTCATAATTCAACACTGTTCATTTAATTTTCTTTAAAAATAACACAATTCTACATGAAACTAAATTACTAATTAGAGTAAAATCAGTCAGTATGAACAATCACAAAAAATAATAAATGTTGCCTATGTAGAATTCTGAAGATTTGATCACTTTATTGGACATCACTTCCATTTCATAGTACCTTGTACATTAAGAACCAAAGGTATGAATATTATCTCCAAACTACAAATGTGAAAATGAATTACTGTTTTATTTAAAAGCAATATTCTGCAAGTACCTACTATGTGCCATTATCTATGCTGGGTACTTCAGATACAGAAACAAAGACAAACAGCTGCTCTCTTCAAAGAGTCAATAGTCAACTGGAATATATTCATGATATTTCAGCTTATAACATGCTTAGTTTGATTCATTTATGTGCACTTTAGCCAGGTAATTATTATTGATAAAAATTACATTGAGTTGCTATTTAATTAATATTTCTCTTCTTTCTCAAAGCTTATATATATATATAGAGAGAGAAATAAATATACATGGTTTTAACAACATTGATAATCTCTATTTTCCCACAATAAATTGCTTGTTTTTTAAATAAAAATACATTTTTGGGAGACGTATCTTTTGCATTGTAGGCATTTAACAACTGTTTTTGAATAAATGAAAGAATGGCATTGTAGTAAGCAAGAGAACATAAATAATTTAAGTAAATGAAACACTCTAACTTCCTCTGAATTAATTTATTAAATGCTTATAAAGTAACTTTTGTCCTTTAGACTATATGAAAACAAATAAGGGATATATATGTATATATGCATATATGTATATACATATACATACATACATACATTTCCTAGGAAAGCATCCTGTACCAAGGTTTGAAATCTAAAAATAATTTTTCTAATGATTATTCTGAGGTTGTCTATATAAGAGAAAAACATTTTATAAAATTTCCCCACAACTAATCTTTCATTCCCAATCATTTTCCTCCAAACTGTAAGAAAACAAAGAAACATTTGGGAAAATATCACTCCTCCAAATAAATATTTATAGAAAACACTGCATGTTATTTTTAAAAGCGTATCATATACATTATTTCATTGAAATTCTATAACAACCCTAGGAGAATATTATAAAAGCTATTAGATAGATAAAGATCTATCTTCTATAGAGAGAGATTGAGGCTCAAGTGACAAGCACAAGAACATACCTAGTGAGCCTCTGAGACAGAATCCAAGCACAGGACTGCTGAATTTTGAGCCCCAAAGCTCTTTCTATCTACTATAAATCTGTTCCATGCTTTGGTTGAAAACTATAGTTCTTTCTGGATTAAAAACAGTTCTAGGAAGTAGGTGCTATTATTATCCCTATTTTACAATTGAGAAAACTATGGCAAAGAGTGGCAGATAGTAAGTGTCTGAGGTCACATTTGAATTCAGGTCTTCCAGACTAAATCCACTGAACTGAAACTGGAAAAGGCTGACTTGCCCACAATCACATAGAAAATAATTAGCAAAGGCAGGATATAGACTCAAGTCCTGTGTCTCCAAATCTAGCATTCTTTCCACTATACCATGCTTCCTTCTAAGGTGTGTACCCCTTTAGGCATGTGTGCCTTCATATGTGATACCTAAGGGTATCTCTTTTTCTTAAAGATAGTGTTATGTATTTGTGGAACAAATCGTCTTCTCTGGTCCACTAGTAAGTGTAAATACCTCAGTGGAAACACAAAGCTATACAACCAGGTTCCTCAGGTCAGAAGACTTCAGACCACGGTGGGACTAGAGCATTCTCTCTCTTGCTGAGCACAGTGTGTCTCCTGAGGAAAGGTGCCTTGTATCCATGCAGAGAGGCTACCATTTTCTCCTGAACCTCACAGCCATCTTTCTCAGGTGAAAAGGCTGCAGGTGGGCTAATGCCCTTAGCCTTCCATCTCCTGCTGGGCATAACATATTCCCTGAGGAAAGGCTCCTTGGGGCCAGGCCAGGTGTCTTCCATCTGGCCCAAAATAACCACTACCATTTGTACCAGCACAAGGTGTTCTTCACCTACTGCTGCCAGACAGATCTCGCAACTGGGATGGAGAGAACATCTAGTGCAAAGAGAAACCTTCCCTTTGACTTCAGGCCTCCCATATCCTATTGCACTTGTCCTTTGAAGTTAGAGAAGTGGTGACCTCCCATGCAACAACGAACATTTTTATAACTGTTTATACTCTTCACATCCCAGTGACCCTGAACTCCAGTACATCATCATTCAAACCCCATTCTTCACCCTCTACCAACTGATTCTTCATTCCCACTCCCCTCAATCCTCCCACTCCAAAGTTTTATCCTGACTCTAAACCTCTGGAATGACTTTTTTTTTTCGGTGAGGCAATTGGGGTTGAGTGACTTGCCCAGGGTCACACAAATAGTAAGTATCAAGTGTCTGAGGTCAGATTTGAACTCAAGTCCTCCTGATTCCAAGGCTGGAGCTATATCCACTGTGCCACCTAGCTGCCCCAAGGAATGACTCTTTTTAGAACAGAATTTACTTCGTCTTAAATCTGTTCCTCTCCTATGCCTTCCATCGACTAGCTCTTATTGAAACCTGGCTTTCCCCTGATTGACACAGCTTCCCTGGACGTCTTTTTCTGTGCTGTCTGTACCATTACTCATTCTCCTCAACTCACTGGTTGAGGTGGGAGTGTGGGAATTCTCCTTGATCCTCATTACCACTTCTAGATTCCCCCTTTTCTCCATAATTCAGTAACCTCTCTTCTTTTGAGATTCATCTATTCATGTCTACTATTCAATCAAAATCCTTATAGCCATTGTCTACAAACTCCCAGGTCATTCCCATCCCTTCATCAATGAATTCAATACCTGGGTGACAATTTTTCTCTCCTCCTCAACTCCTGCCCTCATAATAGGGGATATCAACATATATATTTATTCCCCCTCAAATACCCTAACCACCCAATTCCTCAACCTACTCATATTCCATAAGCTACTCCTCTATCCCACCTTAGCCACACAAAAAAGATGATCATACATTTGATCTTATCATCACCCACAAATGTACCACCTCTATCTTTAAGGATTCTGAAATCTCCTTATCTGACCATAATACATTGGTTTTTCACTTCTACTTCTGCCTTCCCTTACATAACCTTAATCTTCATCCACACTGTGAACTCCAATGCCTTGACTCTCAGTTCTTTTCCAGGCTATCTCCCTGCACTAGCCACTCTCCTCTTTTCCCCTTCTTGACTCCTTGGTTATCCATTTCAATTCTACACTCTCCTTCTCTCTTGAATTCTTAGTCCTCTTACCATTTCACTGCCTTAGCCTTGGATCACTCCTACCACCACCAATCTTATGCCTACATACTTTGCCATTCAATGAAGGTGGAGAAAAATCACAACCATTCTGACTGGGTTCACTACAAATTTATGTTACATAACCTCAATTGGCCCCTCACTTCTACTAGGCAATTTTACTATACCTCCTTTATGAACTCACTATCCCATTCTCCATAGCAGCTGTTCTAAACCTGTTCCTTCCTCCTCAAATTTTCCATGGCTCCCCCTCCCTCCACTCTGTCAGCTGAGAATATTGTTTCATTTTACAGAAAAAAAAATTGAGGCTATCTTCTATGAACTTCCTTTTCTCCCCTCTTACCCATCTATCATGCCACTGCCTTCTGCCACTTTCTTTTTCACCTCTCTTTTGTGTGATCAAGTGGTCTTACTTCTTATCAAGGCTAACCCCTCTACTTGTTCAACTGATCTTATTCCATCCCATCTCCTTGAACAGATTGGCCCCTCTGTCATTTCTACTCTCACCTATTCCCAATCTCTCCCTCCTTCCCTACTAATTCATTTCCTACTTCCTACAAACATGCCCATGTCTCTTCTATCCTGAAAACAAACAAAAACACCCTAGTTTCATCCTTTCATACCTGCTGTCATCCTATATTTCTCTCCCCTACACTCCTTGCTACACTCTGCCACACTTCTTGAATAGTCCTTATATAACAATAGGTGCTTCTACTTTCTCCCTTGCTTCTTAATCCCTTACAATCCGTCTTCCAATCCTGTCATTCCACTGAAACTGCTCTCTTCAAAGTTATTAATGATCATTTAGTTTGCAAATTTAATGGTCTTTTCTCAGTCTCCATTCTTTTTGACCTCTCTGCAGCTTTGACACTGACAATCACTCCTTGATATTATCTTTTCTTTAGGTTTTTCAGGACACTACTCTCACCTGGTTTTCCTGTTATCTGATCACTCCTCTGTCTCCTTTGTTGGATCATCCTCTAGATAATGCCCTGTAACTATAGATGTCCCTCAGGGTTCTGTACTGGATCCCTTTCTCTTCTTCCACAAAAATGGTCTGAGTAACAATATTTCACATTATGTCCCTTTCTACTATGTAGTATTCTCTTTTTCCCCTTTCCATTCATTTCCATTCTTTCTTGAACAACATTATATATCCTTTGAAATGAAAGAATCCCAATATTTGGGATACCCTCTTCCTCACACCTCTCTAATAAACTCTCTAGCTTCCTTTAATGCATAACTTAGGTGACACATCATACATATCATTTTCTGAAATCTCTAGTGGCTACTGCTCCTTCCCTCACCATCAAATAACTTCATATATTCTTGGTATTCAAATATGTATGTACTTATTTGTATGTCATACCCACAAGTAGAACATAAGCTCCTTCAGGTCTCAAGAGACTTTAGCTTTTTTGTTTTTGTTTCTCTAGGGCTTTTACACTGTGTCTGCAACTAGGTTGTATTTGATAAATTGTTGTTGAATAGAATCAAATTCAATTTCATATGACTGTGCCTGAAACACAGTCACTTCTCAGTGACATGCCCATATCTTTCATAAAATATGATGATGATGATGATGATGATGATATCTTACATTTAAATAGCACTTACTATATGCCAGGTACTGTGCTTTACAAATATTGTCTCATTTGATACTAAACAGCTTCTCTGCCACTTAATTCATCAACTAAATAAAGACCCCAGGTTCAGATTTCCATAGTTTTCTTTTTTCCTTTTAAATCAGAATAAATCATATGCCTTGTTCATTAAAGTATTTTTTTTCAGCCATGAGAAAAAAAAAATATCAGAGCTGTCTCTAGGATTAAGTAGAGGAAGAGATTGCTTATAAAAAGACTGCTAACATTTACATAGCTTTTTAATGATTGTAAGGTTCTTCGAATATATTGTTTCATTTGATTTTTGCGACCTTGTTAATATTATCCCTATTTTACAGATGAAGAAACTAAGATTAGCAAGTTAAATGTCTTGCCCAATGTCACAGAGCTAGTAAAGATTTGAGGCAGGATTAGAACTCATCTTTACCTGTCCCCTGGAAGATAAGTGGTACTGTGGATAGAGCACCAGAACTAGAATCAGGAAGACTCATCTTCCTGAGTTCAAATCTGGTCTCAGACACTTACTAGCTATATGACTCCATGTAAGTCACTTCACCCTGTTCCTCATATGTAAAATGAGGTGGAAGAGGAAATGACAAACCACTATAGTATCTTTGCCAAGAAAACTCCAAACAGGAAGCCAAGATGGTGGAGTAAGAGGTGAGTCTCTCTTACCCTCCCTTATTAACCCCTGAAAACCCAGAAAATATCACCCCAGAAAAAACCCTGGAACAGCTGAACCAGAAGAAAAATGGGGTGCAGCAGTCAAATAGCCCAGGTAGCTTGAGGAATTAACTGTAAAGGCCCCTCTTACCTTGGGGGAAGGGGAGCAGTACAGAACAGGAGGCGTCCAGCAAGCTAGTGGAAAGCCCTACCTCAGCATACCAGGGGGAGATTCTGAAGCCCAGGTGGTGAAGCAGGCAAACACCAACACCTGGACCCCCAAGTGCCTCATTGAGGGCAGGGGAATTGGTGGAAACCAGCTCAGAAAACCAGCAGGTGCCTTGGCATTCTGCAGCAACTGGCTCTCCCAGTGCCTCAGCAAAACTACGGGAAACAGTGCTCCTAGGGGCCCCACGTGGATAAACATCCTACAATATCTGTCTGAAAGGAGTTGAAGAAAGCAAAAGGAAGGAAAGGTCTGGCTGAGCAGGAAATCTCCAGGAGCCACACTACCCAATCCTACCCTTAGAGTTCTAGTGTTGCTGATTCTAGCCCAACACCAGGTAAGCTGCCAGAATCCTACAGCCTCCAACTGCCAACATTGGAGGCTCCAGCACACAAAGCCATCAACCATGCCCTAAGCTCCCAAGACAAGATGCTTGGGTCAGTGCCCTTTGCTCCCCAGCAGGAGATCCCAGTCTCTTTAAAGGCCAGGAAATAAGCAAAAAGAAATGTACAACAGATTCTAATTATGGGAAGAGTGAAGATCAAGGCAGAAATTCTGAAGAGGACAATATTATCAACAAACCCACATCTGGAACCTCAACAGGGAATACGAACTGGTCTGAAGCCCAAAAAGCCTTCTTAGAAGAGCTCAAGAAGGATTTTAAAAGTCAAATGAGAGAGATAGAAGAAAAAAGTGAGAAAAGAAATGAGAAGGATGCAAAAGAGAGTCAATAGCTTGGAAAAGGAAGGACAAAAATTAACTGTAGAAAACAAGTCTCTAAAAAATACAATTGGCCAACTGGGGGAAAAAAAGTACACTGAAGAAAACAAGTCCCTAAAAAATAAAATTGGCCAAATGGGGAAGGAGGTACAAAATCTAATAGAAAAAAAAACCAATTTGTTAAAAATTAGAATTGAGCAAATGGAAGTCAATGACTCTATGAGAGAGCAAGAATCAGTCAAACAAAAACAAAAGCATGAAAAAATAGATGAAAATGTAAAATACCTCATTGGTAAAACAACTGACCTGGAAAACCAATCCAGGAGGGACAATTTAAAAATTATTGGCCTACCTGAAAATCATGATTAAAAAAAAAGGAGTCTGGACAGTATCTTTCAGGAAATCATAAAGGAAAACTGCCCTGAGATCCTAGAACCAGAAGGTTAAATAGCCATAGAAAAAATCCACCGATCACCTCCTGAAAGAGATCCCAAATTGAAAACACCAAGGAATATAGTAGCCAAATTCCAAAATCACCAGGTCAAAGAGAAAAACTGCAAGCAGCCAGAAAGAAATAATTAAAATATCATGGAACCACAGTCAGGATTACATAGGACCTTGCAGCTTCTACATTAAAGGACTGTAGGGGATGGAATATGATATTCTGTAAGGCAAAGGAGTTTGGATTACAACCAAGGATCAACTACCCAGTGAAAATGAGCATGATCTTTCAGGGGAGGAGATGGATATTCAATGAAATACGGGACTTCCAAACCTTCCTGATAAAAAGACCAGAGCTCAACAGAAAATTTGATCTTCAAATACAATACTCAAGAGAGGCATTAAAAGGTAAACAGGACAGAATGAAACATGTTATTAATAAGGGCAAACTGTTTACATCCGTACAAAGGAAGATTACTCTTGTAACTCTTAAGAACTATATTGTTATTACCCCATGTTAAAGGGGTATAGATAAAGGGGGTGGTTATAAATTGACTTTTATGTAATGATGGAAAAAATCAAATCAAGTGGGTTAAATGGATCCAAGTAAGTGAATTAATCTGATCTAACTAGGAAAATGTACTGAGAGAAAAAGAAAGGAGGAGGTAGACAAGGGTAAATTATATCACAGAAAAAGGCACAAAAAGCTATTACAGCAGAGGGAAAGAAAGGAGGGAGATGAGCATTGTTTGAACCTTACTCTCATCAGATTTGGCTCAAGAAGGGAATAACATAATCAGTTAGGTTAGAAATCTAACATGCCCTAGAGGAAGTAGGAGGGAAAAGGGGAAAGAAAAGGGCGGGGGCTAAGAGAAGGGAGGTGGCACGTAGAGAGGCAGTAGTCAAAAGTAAGACATTAGTGAGGAGGGAAAAGGAGAAAGGAGAAAGAGAAGCATAAGAGGGGATGGGGGAAGGATGGAGAGAAAGACACAGATAGTAATCATAATTGTGAATGTGATATATGAATGTAATGGAATACTATTGTGCTATAAGAAATGATAAACAGGCAGACTTCAGATAAACCTGGAAAAACTTGTATGGTTTGATGCTGAGTGAAGTGAGCAGAACCAGGAGAATGCTGTATACAGTAACAGCCACATTGAGTGATGACTGACTTTGATAGACTTAACCCCTCTCACAATACAAGGATCTAAGACATCTCCAAAAGCCTCATGATGGAAAATGCTATCCATAAAGAAGAAAGAACAATGGAATTTGAATGCAGATTGAATCATACTATTTGCTATTTTCTTTTCTTCTGTTGTGTTTTCTTTCCTCTTTTTGGTGGTTCCTCCTATTAGTTCTAATTCTTACAACATCACTAATGTGAAAATAGGTTTAATAGGAATGTATATGTATAGCCTATAGTAGATTGCATGCTGTCTTGGGGAAGGAGGTAGGGAGGGAGGGGAAGAAAAATTTAAAACTCAAAAGTTTATGGAAGTGATTGTTGATAAATTAAAATAAATTAATAAAAAAAAGAAAGTTAAAAAAAAGAAAACTCCAAACAGGTTCAAGAAGAGTCAGACAGGACTGAAACTACTGAACATTGACAATTACTTGACCTCATGTCCTGGGACTATTTCTCCAGTATACCACTTAGCTGCTATGGGGAATGATCAGAGGAATGCCACGGGCCTGCCAAAAATTCCTGTCATTAGAATTATCATTCAGGTAAATCAGGGTCTCAGGAAAGCTCCAATTAAAATGCAAATATGTATACCTGAGATGGGTTACAGATCAAATAATTAGCAAGCCATAATGCTTCATCTAGTTTCCTTTATCAGATTAGGTTGACAAAATATAAAAAAGTCCTAAGAACCTAGGTGTGGTATGTTTTATTCCTAGTCAGGAAGCAGAATGAGGGCCCTACCCGGACACTAGGTCTGGATGTTTATGGGGAAGGCTTTAGATTAGGGAAAGCCATTGCAAATGAGGGAGTTAGGCATCAAATGTAATCTCCATTTCTTGATCTTTTACTAAGCACTAGTCCTAAAATGACTGCTTATATCTATGTCTATACTCAATTTCTCTCTCTGTCTCTCTCTTAATCATATCAATATGTTTTTACACATATCTGCATCTACCCACAAAAACCAATGTTTAATTTATGCCACATCATCAATGAATTTCATGCTTAATGTCTCATGTCTCATGTAGAGAACAGAAAAAAAGAAAAAAAAACAAATTTAGGATTACAAAGCTCTCCTACTAATTTAAGTGACAGAGTTGGGCCTAGGGCAGCTAGGTGGATTGCTAGACTTGGAGTCAAGATAATATGGGTTGAAATCCCTACCTCAGATACTTGTCTGTGGCCCTGTGTCAAATAATTGAACTTCTGTTTTCTCATCTCTAAAATGTGAATAACAAAAACACCTCTTTTCCAGGGTAGTTGTGAAGATCATATGAGATAATATTTGTAAAGCACTTTGCAAACCTTAAAGCATTAGATGATGTTCAGTCCTATTTGATTCTTTGTGACCCTATTTGGGGTTTTCTTGGCAAAGATACTGGAGTGGTTTGGCATCTCCTTTTCCAACTCATTTTATAGATAAGGAAACTGAAGTAAAAAAAGGTTAAGTGACTTGCCCAAGATCACACAGCTAGTAAGTGCCTAAGGCCAGATTGGAACTCAGAAAGATGAGTTTTCTTGACTTTGGCCTGGCATTCTATCTACTATGCTACTTAGCTTTCCAAAGAACTAAGTTGGTTATAAGAAATCAGGTGTTTTTTGTTTGTTTGTTTGTTCGTTTGTTGGTTTTTTAATTCTTTGTCTCAATATTTTCAAGTTAAAATCATTCAATCCCAGATTGAATAACATCTACTTAGGGTTTTTAAGACTTTATGTAGCATCCATAACTCTTTTCCTATAACTCATGTGGCAGATGCTGGAAGCATCGATGTGTAGTAGAGACTGAAAGAGTCTGGAGACTTTGGCTAAAGTACTGAATCTAATATTTACTTGCTGTCAGCTCAGAGCAAACTTCTTAAATCAGCATTTTTTATTGTCAACATTATTATTACACATCTACCAGGGTATATATAGGGTAACATGCTAGATACTGGTTATGCAAGAATGAAAAATGCTATAATCCCTGCCTTCAAGGAACTTATATTTGAGTAGAAAACATGCACACTGTAAAATATAAAACATAATAGGGAGTGACAAAGATAAAAAGACTTTAAGGCAATGTTATTTAGGAAAATATAAGAAGAAAACACTTTCATTTGGAAGGATTATAGATGACTCTATAGAGAAGGTTGGTACTTGAGATGAGCCTTAAAAGAAAAGAAAGATTTCAAGGAAGAGACAAATACTGAAAAGTTTCCAGGCATGGGAAAGATTCTACCTTAATATGTAGATATGAGAGACAACATATCAAGTTTGTACGATCCATTTTGTCTAGAATATAAAATATGTTAAGGACAGTAATGTGAAATAAGGATAGAAAGGATGTTTGGAAAGATATTTTATAGGGCTTTAAGTAAGATTTTGTATTATCCTAGAAGCAATGGGGAATGACTAAAAGTTCTTAAGCAGTGTAATGTTATGTTCAGAAATGTATGGAATTTGTGACACAGGGCCCCCAAGCTGCTCTTGGCTAAAAAAGTTCAAGCCCAGTCACTAAATAAATTTTATGCTGGGAAATATGATTATGGTAACTCATAGTAATAAAGAATTTTAAAGAAACAGATTTTTTAAAATTATAGAATGGACTATTTTATTTATTTTAATTAATTAATTTATTTTTAGTTTTCAACATTCACTTCCATAAGTTTCTGAGTTTTAAATTTTCTCCCCCTCCCTCCCCATCTTCCTTCCCAAGGTGGTATGCAGTCTGATATAGGCTCTACATATACATTCCTATTAAACATTTTTTCACATTAGTCACATTGTAAAGAAGAATTAGAACCAATAGGAGGAACCATAAGAAAGAATAAACAAAACAGAAGGAAAACAAGAGCAAATATTATGTTTCAATCTGCATTCAAAGTCCACAGTTCTTTCTCTTCATGTAGATAGAATTTTCCATCATGAGACTTTTGGAGATGTCTTAGATCCTTGCATTACTGAGAAGAGCTAAGTTTATCAAAGTTAGTCACAGCACAATGTTGCTGTTGATGTGTCCAAAGTTCTCTTGGTTCTGCTCACTTCACTCAGCATCAGTCCATACAAGTCTTTCCAGGTTTTTCTGAAGTTTGCTTGCTCATCATTTCTTACAGCACAATAGTATTCCATTACATTCATCATACACCACAACTTGTTTAGCCATTCCCCAATTGATAGGCATCCCCTCAATTTACAATTCTTTGCCACCACAGAAAGAGCTGCTATAAATATTTTTGTACATGTAGGTCCTTTACCCATTTTTATGATCTCTTTGAGATACAGACCTAGAAGTGGCATTGCTGGGTCAAAGTGTATGCACATTTTATAGCCCTTTGGGCATAGTTCCAAATTGCTCTCCAAAATGGTTGTATCAGTTCATAACTCCACCAACAATGCATTAATGTTCCAATTTTCCCACATCTTCTCCAACATTTATCATTTTCCTGAAAAACAGATTTTTTTTTATCTTCATATTGTAACTTTAATCCTTTACTCCTCTTCTGGATGTAGAAGCCTTATGGATGTCTCGTCTTTTTCAAAAAGGCAAACCATTCAGCAACTCCCCTTCTCTCTTTAAAATATCAGGTAGTCAATTTGGATCTTGGATCTCAAGGCAGCCCCCTTGACTATATTCCCTCCAAAAATTTCCCTTCTTGTTAAAAGTCTAGATTCTGGGATCAGTCTTCCTAGGAAATTTAGATTCTATTCTCCTTCACTCCATTTATATAGGAGATTGTGTATAAGAAGGGCCTTAAAGTCAATTAACTCCCCTTGGCCATGCAGGCAAATGCGTATTTAATTCTGCCATGTGCTCCTATAGAAATATTTGTTATCTCATACATATCCATATGCTCCCATCATTTCTGGATTGGGGGAGTCTATTTTCAGTCCTCTGGTTGCCTGATTTACTCTATTAAAGGAAACAAAGGGCAAAAGGTAGCCAGAAATATGAAGTCCAAGAACTTCCTTCTTAGACTACTTGGGCAAGCACAGTCAGCTTACTATGAAGCCTTGCTCTAAGGTAACCATCTCTTAAGAAGCTATAAGGATGGCACCAAATTAGTAGATTCATCTTGGAGAATTCTTAGTCTCTGAGATGAAATCAGAAATTGCCTTTATCCTCTTAATAAGGTGTCCATAGGCATGTCAATATTGGGAGAAATTACTTAAGAGTGCTAAACAAAGACTTACCACCTTGTAAGGACAGTAAGATGATTGGAGAAATAACCTGAACAATATCCTTAGGAAGAATAATTTGGCAACTGTGAAGGATGGATTAGAGAGAGAGCAGATTGGAGGCAAGAATATCAGTTAAGAGACCATTACAATAGTTCAGATAAAGGTGATGGGGGAGTCAATTCAGGTGGTAACCCCATGATTAGAGAGAAAGGGACAGAAAAAAGGAGATTTACTGTGCTATTGACATATTTAATAACTTTTTGTCATTGTCAAAAAAGGTTAAATATGAATATAATTTCATTAAAATGGAAATGGAAGAAAAATGAAAGCAATTTTTAGCACAGCAGGCATGTTCACAAGCATTTAGTTAGCTGTTGACTTTGTGAAACAAATCAAAATAATAAAACAGCAAAAGAAAAAAAGAAAATAGCATATTTTTAATAAATGAAGATGCACAATTCAATACTTAGGAGTTAATTTTTGGGGCATGAGTCTATAAGAGTAACCTGATGTTTGTATTCATAGGGCATAGGATTGACTTTAAAATGTAACTTCTCTCGTGCCTCAGTTTTATAACTTGCCAATGCAAAGGTTGGCCTATGTGATTACTAAGTTTTCCTAGAATTAAATTCTATAATCCTACAGTCTAGATTATAATAATATTTTAGACAATGTAAACACATGCCAATTGAATAACATGGTATAAAATAAATTTTTAAAAATTCAAATTTTTATGTGATTGTGTCCAGTGGCATGTTCTATAGCATATGTGTTCGTTCTTTCCTATTTCAATATTATTTGTCCTGTGTACTTTAATGTACAATATTTTAAAATCTGTTTTTGTACCTAATTTGCTGTTATACTTTTCAATGTTACCATTATTGTTATTGGTACTAAAAATATTAATGATTTGATAGAGTTTTATAGCTTGTAAAGTTATTTACACACTATTTTTAAGTAGGCATTTATATTTTTTTCATGTAATGATATCTCAATATGTGGAAATATTCATTTTATCAATAACACACTATGCAGGAAAACAGTTGTAAAACATATTTTACAGAAAAGTGAAAATAATTGTGGAATTCTGAATGGAATTATTAAATTATTGTTTCTAGTCATTGATTTAACAACTTATTTCAGTTTCAGTATTAAAATATTTAGGATGTTAAGACTTTGAATTAAGTATCTCCAGTATGCATTTAATTTAGATTTAATAACACTATTTCTGCTTATGTAAACTAAGTCAATTATTGTAAGCAGTTCCTGAGCTTTAGCAATTATTTAAAAGGTGCATTTACTATAAGGCAATTAGCTCAGCTGGCATGTTCATGAAAGTCGCACATTTAAAACAACTTTATGTATTGGATAGTGAGAGGAAACATTTTATACTAACCTATTTTGAAAATATTTGAATTATTTTATTTAGTTGGGTTTTTTAATGAAAGAATAATTATATATTTTAATATCATTAAGTTAAAACATCCCAATATGTATAATTGGGATTTGTTATAAAAATAGAGAAACTAAAATTAATTAGAATTCTACATCACCATAGCTATTATTATAAATCAAGGACTTGATAACAGGAAAAACTTTGATTTTGATATCAATAGTTCACATATTGTATCAGTCATTTTACACTATACTTTTCTTTGAAGACATTCTTTATAATAAAGACTATATGGGGAGATAAGGAAAGGAACAGGCACTATTTTTATTTAACATTCATGTCCCTCAGTGCTTAGTATAGTGCATTTATACATTTTTGTAATAGGGGATAGATGAAATCAAGTTTATACTTACTATTATGAATAATAGACATAAGCCCCTTCTTTCAAGAATATATTTCCCATTACAGTGTTTATCTCTGGCAGTGGGTAATTGCATCACAAGGAAGATTATACAGGGACAATCGTGTCAGAAAGTCAAAGGGACTGAAAAAAAGCAGGATAGCTGAGTGAAGATGGCACTGATGATACCAGATACAAATTATCTTTATAGAAGATTCTTGGTCTCCTTCTGACCAACTGGGAAAATATGGTAAGGCAAGGGAAACATTTTCATAATTTTGTATAGGGCATGGTCAATGTAGGAGCTCCAAAAAATGTTAATGATTCCCTAGATCTACATGGAAAAATAAAAGATGACACCATGTCTCCTTTCCCATATCAGATAAAAACAAAGCATGTTCCTTAACTTATTTCCCCGTGGGATCTGGAAATTGGACCAATTCACACCCACACATACAGGCATACATACACATTTGTGTGTATGTATCTATGTATTTATACAAATTTGATACCAGAACCTGTCATCTTCCTGTTCACCATTCTGCCTATTTACCTAGACTAAAATGATTTGCTCATATGGCAAATAATCCTATTATCTTCTATGATCTAATTCTATGATCTAAGCACTATTTTGTTCCTACTACTCTCCAACAGATTCATTGAATGAAGCAATTTGGTCTCCCTACTCTCCCTAAAACATGAGATTCTTCTTTTTAGACCTAGGAATCTAAATCTATTCAGATCTAGATTCAGATTTATTCAGATCTAGTCAGATCCATACCCTCCCTTCTCCTCTAAATCATTCAAATTCTACCCATTTTCCAAGCCCTGTTCAAGGCTGCATGAAATTTTCTATGACCATACTGACCTCATCATTCTCTAATCTCCAAAAGTAGAGGTTCAGTCATTGCATAAGGGCCATTCTAAAGATCATGCACCTGTAGTTCCCCTGGAAAACTTTGGGGTTTCCATGAACAGTGTAAATTTTTTTAGTACATTGTATATGATAATGTACTTGGCTTCTTCTGGCCATGTCTTACTTCAGTGCTAAAAGAACTTGGCCTTTTGATATTACGTGGCAAATTCTGAGTATTTCCTTGCTTTACCACTCAGGCTTTTACCATGGCAAAGTAGTAGAATGATTCATCAGGTTAAAGGAAAGACAACTTCCAGATCATTCTTCTTTGCTTTGAAATATGGGTGAAACCACATAATCATAACTAGTGTGGGGTGGGGACAAGTTCACCTTAGCATTAAGGTGAACTCAACAAGGCAGCTAGTGCAGGGGAATCCAATTAGGCAAGCATGTGACTGGTTCCCTGGCTACCTTTTCTCCTTTTATGTTGTTCTTTTTTTCCTCTTAGCTAAGTAAGTGTATATCCCAAGATTCATGGATCTAAGTTTCAAAGTGACTCTTTCTATAATAACAATAACTGATGACTGCATGGGTTCAGGATGTCCACTGGTCTTGGATTCATAAATGAAGCTTACTGGGCCCAAGGAGAAATTCTTCATAAAAGAAGTCCACTAACAAGAAGAAGATTGGCACGCACCCATTTTATCAACTGACACATATTGAAAGATTTTGGGGCAGTGAAGAAGCAAAGTAAAGTCTATAATGCCTAATCATAATGCCAACAAGCTGCTTTATATTTGAATTAGGTTTAAGTATCAAACTCCCAGCAGATTGTAACAGTAATTATTTTATTCTAGGAATGTTTGAATATCTCTTTTTAATTGACCATCCATCTTCTTTTCATTTATAGTTAGGTTTAGAATTGCAGGGTAGGTCACCTTGGCCTGAATGTTGAGTTTCTTTGCTCTTCAAAAACACATAATTGCACTCCCCCCTGTGGTGTTTAATGGATGCAGAATAGTCTTGTGCAATGGAAATTTCCTTTCTTTTATATCAGAAGATTTTGTTCCCGTTTGCTTGAAGACTTTGTTTTTTGTCAGGAGAATTGTTCAACTTTACCAATATGCTTGGGTCTTGAATTTTGCAGCATAAAATTCTCTTCTGGAGGTGATCCATGGTTTATTTTGAATTGGCACTTTTTGTTTTGTTTTGTTGTGTGTGTGTGTGTGTGTTGAGAAGTTCTAGGCAATATTTTATTATTTCTTGATTTATGGTGTTCAGATTTTTGACCTGTCATGTTCATCTGGGATACCAATAATCCTAAAGTTGTTTTGTTACATCATGTCTTCAACATAAAATTTTTTGCATGTATAAAGATCACTTTTTAATGTTTTTGGTTTTTTTGATTTTCTTCCAATTTGTTTTCCATTTCTGTGTATTTTCATTCCCACTGTGTACAAGGTGTTCAAGGAGGATTAGCACCTCTAGTATGAGGCTTTGCCAAGCCCCTTTCAGGGCTGCTCATCCAAGTTTAGTATCTACCTTCACTCAACTCTCATCTGTGGCTCCAAGTACATGTAGTATGCAGTGACCACACCCCAGTAAACCCTCTCAGCTGATAGGCTAAACTAGGTTCAGGGTAACCAATGGGTCTCTAACCTGTTGATGAGTAAAGGGGTGTCTACCCCAAGCAAATAAACACTCCCTAGGCAGAATTGGTAGCTGAGAAAAATTTGTTCAAATGTACATGAAGACATCCACAGCAGGCACTGTGGAATGCTTGGAGCTTGATCAAACATTGAAGATGCCAAGGTCATCCACTGCATCCAGGCCATTGTCAGTTGTCTCAGATTTTGTCTTGCCACTGGGCTTTAATGACTCTGGAAAAAAGTGTGAGACTGATGATTTTGTGCAGCTCTGCCTCACAAAAATCCAATTCACTCACAAGTCAAGATATCATCCCATTGTATCATTGGTTCTCTTTAACAACAACAATTCGCATTCCTAGTCAATTATCCCCTCTTCTGTTTCTTTGGTGAGACTTGTCATAGCTGATTCAAATTTTTCTATTTTGTCAATTATTTCTACCATGAAGGCCATGAATTCTGCTTTCACAATTCTTATTTCTCTTTTCAAATTTTTAAATGTTTTTCTTTACATTTTATTATTAATTAATTATTTTAGTTTTCAACATTCACTTTCACAAGATTTGGAGTTCCAAATTTTTCCCCCATTTCTACCCTCCCCACACCCCAAGACAGCCTGCATTCCAAATACCCCTTCTCCTAATCTGTCCTCCCTTCTATCTCTTCCCCCTTCTCTTATCCCCTTCCCCTTCTATTTTCCTGTGGGGCAGGATAGATTTCTATATCTCATTGCCTGTACATTTCCCAGTTGCATGTGAAAACAATTTTTAACATTTGTTTTTAAAACTTTGGGTTACAAATTTTCTCCCTCCCTCCCCACCTGCCCTCATTGAGAAGGCAAGCAATTCGATATAGGTTATACATGCATAATCGTGCAAAACACTTCCATAGTATTCATGTTGTGAAAAACTAACTATATTTCCCTTCATCTTATCCCGCCTCCCCCATTTAATCTATTCTTTCTTGACCCTGTCCCTCTTCAAAATTGTTTGCTTCTGATTACCTCCACCCCCAATCTGCCCTGCTCTCTTATCCCCTTTCCCTCAATTTTCCTGTAGAGTAAGATAGATTTCTATGCCCAATTGAGTGTGTGTGTTATTACCTCATTAAGTCAAATCTGATGAGAACAAGATTCACTCGTTCCCTCTTACCTTCCCTCACTTCCCCTCCACTGTAAAAGCCTTTACTTGTCTGTTTTAAGTTAGATAATTTAACCCATTCTACCTCTCCCTTTCTCTTCTTCCAGTATAGTCCTTTCTCATCCCTTCATTTTATTTTTAGATACCACCTCTTCACCTTCAACTCATGCTGTGCCATCTATCTATCTATCTATCTATCTATCTATCTATCTATCTATCTATCTATCTATCTATCCATACACTTTTTTCCCTCCAACTACCCTAACACTGACAAAAGTCTCATGTTTCCATGCAGGAATGTAAACAGTTCAACTTTAATAAGTCCCTTATGATTTCTCTTTCCTGTTTACCTTTTCGTGCTTCTCTTGAGTCTTGTATTTGAAAGTAAAATTTTCTACTCAGCTCTGGTATTTTCATCAGGAATGCTTGAAAGTCTTCTATTTCACTGAATGTGATTTTTCCTCTGAAGGATTATTCTCAGTTTTTCTGGGTAGGTGATTCTTGGTTGTAATCCTAATCTCCTTTGATCTCTAGAATATCACATTTCCAGCCCTGCAGTTCCTTAATGTAGAAGCTGCTAAATCTTGTGTTATTCTGATTGTGTTTCCACAATACTTGAATTGTTTCTTTCTAGCTGCTTGCAATATTTTCTCCTTGACCTGGAAACTTTGGAATTTGGCTACAATATTCCTAGGAGTTTTCCTTTGGTGATCTCTTTCAGGAGGTGATTGATGGATTCTTTCAATTTCTATTTTACCCTCTGGTTCTAGACTATCAGGGCAATTTTCCTTAACAATTTCTTGAAAAATGATCATGCCTTTCAGGTAGTCCAATAATTTTAAGTTATCTCTCTTGGATCTATTTTCCAGGTCAGTTGTTTTTCCAATGAGATATTTCACATTGTCTTCTATTTTTTTTTTGTTTTATTTTATTATTTCTTGATTTCTCATAAAGTCATTAGCTTCCATTTGCTCCATTCTAATTTTTAAGGACTTATTTTCTTCAGTGAGCTTTTGGACTTCCTTTTCCATTTGGCCAATTCTTCTTTTGAAGGCATTCTTCTCCTCATTGGCTTTTTGGACCTCTTTTGCCATTTGAGTTAGTCTATTTTTAATGTGTTATTTTCTTCAATATTTTTTGGGTCTCCTTTAACTAGCTGTTGACTTGTTTTTCATGATTTTCTTGCATCACTCTCATTTCTCTTCCCAGTTTTTTTTATCTACTTCTCTTACTTGCTTCTCAAAATTCTTTTTGAGCTCTTCCATGTCCTGGGACTATTGCCTAGTCTATCTTTACATGGCTCTTTATTACATATAATTTTTATTGCATCATGATCTGAAAAGGATGCATTTAATATTTCTTACTTTCTTCATAAGATTGTGAGGTTTTTATGCCATAGTATCACAGCCAATTTTTGTGTAGGTGCCATCTACCATTGAAAAAAATGTATATTCCTTTCTATAGTCATTCAATTTTCTCCAAAGGTCTACCATACCTAACTTTTCTAAAACTTCTGTTCATCTCCTTAACTTCATCCTTGTTTATTTTGTGGTTAGTTTTATCTAGTTCACAGAGGAGGAGATTGAGGTCACCCACTAATAGAGTTTTGCTATCTATTCCTTCTTGTAATTCCCTTAACTTTTCCTCCAAGAATTTGGATGCTATGCCACTTGGTGGATATATATTTAGTAATGATATTACTTCATTGTCTACGGTGCCTTTTAGTGGGATGTAGTTTCCTTCCTTATCCCTTTTAATCAGATTTACTTTTTGCTTTTGCTTTGTCTGGGATCAGGATTACTAACCTTGCTTTTTTTTTTTACTTCAGCTGAATCATAATATATTTTACTCCAACCTTCTTACCTTTACTCTGTGTGCATCCCTCTACTTCAAATGGGTTTCTCATAAATAACATATTGTTTGATTATAGTTTTTAATCCATTCTTCTATCTGCTTCCATTTTATGGGACAATTCATCCCATTCACATTCACAGTTATGATTACTATCTGTGCCTTTCTTTCCATCCTATTCCCCCGGCCATTTATGCTTTTATTTCCTCTTTCTCCTTTTCCTTTCTCACTAAAGTTTTGCTTTTGACCACAGTCTTCTCTTCTGACAGCCCTCTCCCTTTTCTTTCCCTTTTCCTCTCCTACTGTATATAGAGTAAGTTAGATGTCTATACCTAACCTCCTTGAGCCAAAACTGATGAGAGTAAGGTTTAAACAATGCTCATCTCCCTTCCTTCTTTCCTTCTATTATAATATATTTTTGTACTCCTTCATGTGCTGTCCTGGGGTGGTATTTTCTGGGTTTTTCTAGGTAAATAAAGGAGAGTGAGAGTGATGTACTGCTTACTCTGCCATTTTGGCTCCCAGAAGTCCTTATTTTTTCTAATTCAGTAAAATATTTTTTGGTAATTTAATTGGGATGGCATTGAATATACAAATTAGGTTGAGTAAAATTGTCATTTTTATTGTAGTGGTCCTACCTAACCATGAAAAATTCATATTTTTCATTATTTAAATATGATTTTATTTGTATAAACAGTTTTTCTTTTATAATTTTGTTTTTAGAGTTCCTGTGTTTGTTTTTGTTAGATGTACTCCCAAGTATTTTATATTGTCTAGAGTTATTTTAGATGAGGGTTTTTTTATTATTATTTCTTCTTGCAGAGTGTTGTTTGTAACATATAGGAACCCTAATGGTTTTCTAAACGCTAAGATTTTCTTTATATTCCTGTCCTTTGCTAAAATTATTATTTCAATTTTTGAGCTTCCTAGCTGAATCTTTGGTATTTTCCAAGTTTATTATCATATCATCTGCAAAAAGAGATAGTTTTATTACCTCATTCCCTATTCTGATTGCTTCTATTTATTTTTCTTCTCTTGTTGCTATTGGTAGGATTTCCAATGGGAAAATTGAGAGGAGAGAAAGTGGAGGCATGTATTATAGATGGCTTTCTCAAACAGTTTAGTCAAAAAAGGGAGGAGAGATATTCCCAATGCCAATGTTAAGAGAATCAATGAATAGACCTGAAGATAATTTAGTTTTTGATTTTTATGACTACTTTTTTCCAACAAGTGGCTTTCTCTTTTGAATGTTTTGTCACAAGCTGAGGATGGGGGTTGTGGACAGGGCAGAAATAAGCATGTCAATCAATTAACAAGTATTTATTAAAAAATGAAAAAAAAAGACATATATTCTATTTTTTATACTCCACAGTGACTAAAAGAATTCTGAGTTATAATAGGGGCTGAAATGCACAAAATTTAATATCCATTTCAGACACGCAATGGAAGGTTGTTAACCTAAAGAAAAGATTGCATCATACATTTTTATCTTGGTAAAGAGATATTAACCAAATGAATTAAAATTTATTACTTTTAGTAATGCAAAGAACTTTCTTTTTTTATCTTTTTCTTTTTTTATTAATTAATAAATTTATTTATTTTTAGTTTTCAACATTTACTTCCACAAGATTTTGAGTTCCAAATTTTCACTTCATCTCACCCCTCTCCCCACCCCAAGATAGCATGCATTCTGAATACCCCATACCCTAGTCTGCCTTCCCTTCTGTTTCTTTCCCCCTTCTCTTATCCCCTTCCCCTTCTATTTTCCTGTAGGGCAGGATAGATTTCTGTAACCTATTTCCTGTATTTCTTATTTCCCAGTTGCATGAGAAAACATTCTTTTAAACATGTGTTTTTAAAACTTTGGGTTCCAAATTTTCTCCCTTCCTCACTCCCCAACCACTCTTATTGATAAGGCAAACAACTAAATATAGCTTATACATGTGCAGTTATGCAAAACACTTCTACAGTAGACATGCTGTGAAAAACTAACTCTGTTTCTCTTAATCCTATCCCAACCACCCCCATTTATTCTATTCTTTCTTTTGACCCTGTCCCTCCTCAGAAGTATTTGCTTCTGATTACCCTCTTTCCCAATCTGCCCTCCTCTCTATCATCCCCCTACTCTCTTGACCCCTTCCTCTCCTATTTTCCTGTACGGTAAGACAGATTTCCACACCCAATTGAGTGTATATGTTATACCCTCCTTAAGTAAAATCTTATGAGAATAAGATTCACTCATTCCCTCTCACCTTCCCCC
>NW_020954557.1:63888466-63920466 GCF_900497805.2 Vombatus ursinus
CTCTTCCCAGTTTTTCCTCTACTTCTCTTACTTGTTTCTCAAAATCCTTTTTGAGCTCTTCCAAGGCCTGGGACTGATTCATATTTTTCTTAGAGGCTTTGGATGTAGGAGCTTTGACTTTGTTGTCTTCTTTTGGTTGAATATTTTGATCTTCTTTGTCACCAAAGTAAGATAATATAGTCTGACTCTTTTTGCACTGCTTACTCATGATCCTGGCCAATTACTTGAGTTGTAAACTCTTTCTTAAGGTAAGGTAAGAGTCTGCTTCCAATGTGGAGAATATACTGTCCCAAGCTTCAGGGGTTTGTATGGTTGTTTTCAGAGATACTTCTAGGGACCTGTAAATTTTCAGTTCTTCCAATATGGTATGATAAGGGGTGAGGTGTTTCCTCTCCACCACAACACCAAGCTCCACCTTGCCAGCGCTCCTCCTCGCCCCAGGACTGCCCCTCACTGGTGACCCAAATCCAAGCACAGACAAAGCAAGAGATTCCTGCCTCAGTACTGGCAAAGAGATTCCTGCAATCCCCCTCTGATCAGCCACTGGATTCCCCCTCAGTCTGTGGCGGGTAGCTCAGGAGGCAGCCATGGCCTATGCTCGGGACTTGTGGCTGAAACTTAGCTTCTAACTCTCACAGCAGTCACAGACTTTTCTCACTGACCTTCTAAGTTGTCTTTGGCGTTTGTAGGTTGAGAAGTCTGGAAACCACCACAGCTGCCCTCGATTCCATCCTCTGAGGTCTGCTCCAGGTTTGCTGCAGCCTGTGTGCCCATGCTGCACTGCACTCCTCTCCCAGCCCTGCGTGATATACCTTTCTGATCAACCATCCAGGTTGTCTTGGGCTGGAAATTTGTTTCACTCTGTCTTTTTGTGTCTTCTGTTGCTTTAGAATTTGTTTAGAGCCATTTTTAGAGCCTTTTTTTAACAGGTATTTGGAGGGATTTGGGGGAGAGTTCAAGCAAGTCACTGCTTTCCCTTTGCCATCTTGACTCCACCTCTCTAGTGTATTTAATAGGAATAGGTGTTGTATTTTGTCAAATGCTTTTTCCACATCTATTTAGACAATCTTTTGGTTTCAGTTAGTTGATATGGTCAATTTTACTGGTAATTTTCCTAATATTGAACCAGCCCTGCATCCCTTGTATAAATCCTACCTGGTCATCGTGTATTATCCTCAAGATAAGTTACTGTAATCTCTTTGATAACATTTAATTTAAATTTTTGCATCTATATTCATTAGGAAAATTGGTATATAATTTTCTTTCTCTGTTTTGAAGCTTCCTTGTTTAGGTATCAGCATCATATTTGTTCCATAAAAAAGAATTTGGTAGGAATCCTTCTTTGTCTATTTTCCCAAATAGTTTATACAATATTGGAATTAATTTTTCTTTAAATGTTTGATAGAATTCACTTGGAAATCCATCTGGCCTGGAGATTTTTTCTTAGGGAGTTAATTGATGGTTTGTTCAATTTCTTTTTATAAGATGGGGCAATTTAAGTATTTTACTTCCTTTTCTATTGATTTGGGCAATTTATATTTTTATAAATATTCATCCATTTCACTAAGATTGTCAAATTTGTTGGCATACAGTTGGTAATTTGGTTTTATTATTTTTTTTTAAATCAAAACTACCAAAGGTTTATCTATTGTGTTTTTCTTTTTGCCTAAAACCAACTCTTGGTTTTATTTATTAGTTCAATAGTTTTTTTATTTCAATTTTATTAATTTTGCCTTTGATTTTTAGAATTTCTAATTCAGTGTTTAATTGGGGATTCTTAATATCCTTTTTCTAGCTTTTTTAGTTACATGACAAATTCATTGAATTCATCCTTTTCTATTTTACACATATAAACTTTGAGCTATGTAAAACTTCTCCTAAGAACCACTTTTGCTGCATCCCATAAGTTTTGGTATGTTGTCTCATTATTATCATTCTCTTGAATGAAATTATTGATTATTTCTATGATTTATTGTTTGACCCATTCATTCTTTAGGATTAGATTATTTAGTTTCCAATTAATTTTTATCCTATCTTTCCAGGTCTGTTTTTACATGTAATTTTTACTGCATTATGATCTGACAAGAATGCATTCAAGTCTATTTTTGACATTTCCTCTTGAAACCTTAGACAAAATAGTAATCTCCCTGGACCTTGGTTTACTCATCTATAAAATAAGGGAATGTTGAGTTCCTTGAGGGAAAAAAAAAGTCTTTCTTTGAATCCACAGAACTTAGCATAATGCTTGGAACAAAGCACATACTAATAAATGCTTCTGGAATGATGATGTGCTGATTCTCAGACTATAAACAAATGCACTAAGTACACAGAAATAGAAAGATGAACTAGAGTTCCTACTGAAAGGAGACAAATTTGACCATATACAGCACTGGGATGAGTAGGCTTGACTAGAATACTTCAGCAGAAAGGTATTCTTTATTTTTTTAAAAGATAAACAAAATGAAAGGAATGTCTGTTTATGTGTTAGACACTGTGGTAAGCTCTGAGGATAAAAAGGGAGGCAAAAAAAATCGCTTTTCTAGACTTCATGGCCTAATGGGGATGGCAACACATAAACAACTATGTTGAAACAAGATTATATGATAGATAGATAGATAGATAAACAAATAGATAGAGATGATAAATTAGGGATAGCCTCAGAGAAAGGGAACTAAGATTGATTGTTAACCTAATAGAAAGTTTTCAAAGGGTTCTGAGGAAGAATATTCAAGATGCCACAGGGAAAAAATTTTTTAGAGAAATCAAACAAGTATTAAATTCTGAAGACATAAAGAGGAAGAAAAGAAAAAGAAGAATTTTTTGAAGAGACCAATGGGTATGTACAGATAATTTGCCAACAAAATAGGTAATTATAATTAGTATTTATACGGTGCTTTAATTTTTGCAAAATACTTGAAATATATTAACTCATTTGATTTTCACAATAGCCCTGTGTGGTAGGTGCTATTATTATCCACATTTTACAGATTAAGAAACTGAGCCTTATAAAGGTTAAATGACTTACCAGAATCATCAAATTAGTAAGTTTCTGAATCAGGATTCAAACTCAGGACTTCTTGAGTCTAGGACTCTATCCACTCTTACCTAAGTACTTTCTATATAGAAAAATATATCTACAAAAATGAAAGCAAGGACTGGTGGCAGTGGATGAATACAAAATTGTTACCTGATGCTATAAGTGCAGAAACAGAAATGCTTAAGTTCAGAATGAGGTGAAGCTAGTGTGAATAGTTAAAAATAATTAAAGGGGTTGTGCTTGTCTGCTTCTATTTTTGTTTTTAGCCATACTTGGGAAAAGAGGAGCAAAGAAGGGATAGAAACCAAAGCATAGGACAGAAGTAAATAACAACTAATTGCAGAAAGAAGGTAGAGATTTTAAATTTGTATTCACAGACACCCCATTTTTTCTGCCAAGAAGAATGGTCAGTGGATTATAAAGGACAGGGAAAAATGGTTAATTAGAAACTGAAACTCAAGATTAGAAAAAAAAAGATAACAATACAAATAAATCAGAGGATCAATGAAGAAATTTAATATCAGATATATTGGCGGGCAACAGTTTATGACCAAACAGTGGATAAAGAGGATCAGAGAAAAAGATATGGACAGTTTTATTATAGAAAATCAAAGTTATTTTTACCACAAACAACACTAACAAATCTTAAAACTAGAAGGGTAACAGTTAACTGAGAAAACAATTGAACCATTTCTTTAATGAAGGTCTTATTTCCAAGCTATATAGGGAACTAATTTAAATTTATATGAATGAGTTATTCCACTCTAAGAGGCTGTTTCCAAAGGAATAAATCTAAGCTACTAATAGTAATATGAAAAAAGCGTTTCAAATCACAAATGATTAGACAAATGCAAATTAATGAAACTCAGACATTTGACCTAACACTTCTTAGATTGATGAAAATGACAATTATTGAAGGGGCTGTGGAAAAATTGATAAATGATGCATTGGTGCAACTATAAATTGATGAAGCCATTCATGAAAGCAATTTGAAACTGTGCCTGAGAAGTTACTAAAGTGTGCATACCCTTTGATCTAGTTATATCACTGGTAATCTAAAGTCCAAAGATATCAAAGAAAGAGGAAAATGCTGTATATGTACAAAATATTTGTAGCAGTTCATTTTTGTGGTGAAAAAAAAAACAAAAAATGGAAAGTATAATGATGGCTACTAATTGGGTAATGGCTAAGCAAAATTTTATTTGACTGCACTGAAATACAATTTTGAGCTAATATAAGAAGTGTTGAAAGTTAGTTTCAGAGAAACCTGAGAAGACTAGAAAAAACTGATACAGAGCAGAATGAGAAACACCAGGGGAAAATGTTTATGGTATAACAATGTAGTAAAACACAACACTTGAAAGACTTGAGAATTCTGATCACTTCAGTGACCAGCCATAATTTCAGATGATTGCTTATAAAACAGGCTATAGACCACCTGATAGAAAGGGGTTGGACTAAATATACTGAATGAGACATACATTTTTGGACATAGTGTAATTTGGGGGAATTTGTGGGGGAATTAGTTTTACTTTATCTATATTTGTGGAGACTTTTTCTTTTCCAGTGGGGGAGATGAGGAGGATAGAAAAAACAATTGCTAATGGAAAATATGAAATAAAATTAAAGTTAAAAAATTGGAGCATGTTTGTTTTCTGTTAACATAATTTAATATTAATCTGGTAGCAATCAATAGGAGAGATTAGAGGAGAGAAAATGAAGGCAGGAATACTACTTACATTGGTAAAGCTTCCCAAGGTTGAGTACCTGATTAGGGGTTCAGGGTATATAACAAGTGATAAATGCGAGCATTATCACAGAAGGAGAATTACAACTTAAATTGGAAAAGATTTTACAGAATCTCAGTGGTGGCACATTTTTTTCCCTCTGGACTAAAGGGAAAAGATCTGAAAAATATCTTCAGCTGTCATAGGTACAATGGGATCTAGAAGTATAGATGAAGTTATTCTCCTATTCACTAAGTGCTATTTAAGAAGCTTGAAAGCTAAAACACAGTTGCTCAGGCCTGAAGTAATGTTTCTGTATACATAAGTACCACTTTTATAATAACAAAATTTTGAGCAGAAAATGAAAAACCAAAGCAAATACAGTTTGGAGTGATTTGTATTACTTGAATGATAATGATAGACAGACGTAAAAGTCTTAACCTTCCATAGCTCTTCAGAGACCAAAAAACTTATGATCTCATGGATATGGATATGCCTTTTATGGGAAAGGAAATGAGAGAAGGCAGAGCATTAACTCTTTAAATCAAGTTATTTGTTATAATTATATTTTTTAAAAATCTATTTCATTTTTTCCATTTTTTCATGGGGATAAAATAATCTTCAAAGATCAGAGGTACTGAGAAACTCCTCTGTTCCCTATCCCTCTCTATAAAAACAAAGTGAATCAGTTAGCTTTGTGATTCACACTTGATTGCTGGGATTATTAACTGATCACCCTAGTGATGCAGAAGTATAATTCAGTATGTCAGAAACAATAGAAGAATATATACTTGGTGGTATAAATTCAAAAAGAATTCATCAAATGAAATAAGGTGGGTAAAAGTACTTTAAAAACTATAAAGCATTATGTAAATAAAAGATTGATACTACTCCATCACTATTCTTATTACTACTACTACTACTACTACCACCACTACAATTGCCACTGGCATTATTCATTCTACCACTGCCACTGTTCCTACTACTCTTATTCCTCATTTTTGTTCTCCTCCCTCTCCTACTACCAGTATAACTTTTGCTACCAGCACTACAACTGCTACAACTATTATTATTACTGTCACTATCACTATTACTATTCTTATTACCACTACCATTACTATAATGGCAGCAAAAATTACTATGACTACTACTATCAACTCTACTACTACTCTTGCCACCATTACCACCAAGATTACGACTACCATTACCACCACCACTACTACTACTGCAACTACTTGTACATCTCTTCTCCCACTTCAGTTACTACTACCACTGTTATTACCACCTCCACAACCACCATTTCCAACACCACCACCACACTACCATTACTAATAGTACTATGTCTACCACCAAGCAATTAAAATGAGCCAAGGGACACAGCAGATAGAGAGCTGGGATTTGAGGCTGAAGGTTCTAGATTTAAGCATTAAATATTAAATGTTGATGTAACTGTAGCCAAGTATTTTACCTCTCAGGATCCGAGGTGATTCTTTAAACCTAAATTACATAACAGTCACTGATCTGGTAGGAGAATTCTATAACATGAATCAATCATAGGTATAGACCAAAATATGATTATTATTTGTTCTTATGTCTAGGTTTGATGGTACTTGGATTAAAATGTTTCCAGGACTAGTATTCAAGAGATTATTTTATTTTTAATATTAGACATTCTGTTGTATGTGTTGTTGATTATGGGTGACAGTGATGTTTGTAAATTTAGGTTTGTTGAATTCTTTATAATTCTATTATTTAATTAATTTTCCCAAAATATTATATTAATACTGGGAACATATTAAATACTCAAAGTGCATTCTCCCCATTTAGTTTTGACTCTAGCTTTTTGATATTTACTATCACTACTTTCTAACAGTTTTCTGCTCAGTGTGTCTTTCATAATAATAATAATTTATTAATTTCATTTGACCACTTGATTCAGGCTCAAAGTTTTCACTCTTTATTATTCTTTGGTACACATTGATAGTTTTATAATTACTGCATCTAAATGATATTTTGATAACACTGGAAAAAAGATTTTTAATGTGTTTTGTTGAGCCATAGAATTTGATATCATGCACATATATCAAGTAGTAAATGAAATGTTTTAATGACTCCCTCTTTAAGTTGAAAGCCAAACTCATTTGAATATAACACTTATCATGATTACTTTGAGTTAGGTAGTATAATTACTTGTTTAAGTGCTCTCCCTAAATGATACTTCATTTAACATCATTGTTCTTGACCTTCTTATATCAAGGTGTATGATTTTAATAGTGAAAAGTTTTCTAGGTAGATATCAGACATTCAGATATTCTAGTATTCTTACAGTAACTGCATTCATTTTATTATATCTTTTTAATAAACAAATAATCCAGGAGTACTGAACCAATTCAAAAACTTTGTAGTAAACAGCAAAAGCAATATGAACGTTACAGAGCTTTTAGACATCTTGATCATTAAGTACCAAATACATGATGACCCGTTCTCCATACTCCTTGGGTATTGTAGAGAGTATTTTTTGCTCCTCAGGCAATATACTGAGCCTTCATGTAAGTGTTATAAATTTGGGGAGTGATACAAGATCTGATTTCTTTATATAGAGTACATTAATATGTAATTGATCTTTATTTAGAGGGGTCATTGTGTTTTCATCTTTTAGAAATAAGTAAGTGAATTCTTCAGCTAAATAAAGATGACATCAAGTTTAAATCTGAGATGGAGTTAGGGAAGTACTTTGCTAGTAATTCACATACTCCTATGAAATGTGAATGCCAATAATTATGTAAGGTGCTTCAATAATGAGTTTTAGAGGACTTCTTTTCTCATTATCTGTGAAAAGAAAGACTCAATATATAAGATGGCTATAAAATCTATACTTTGAGGGTTGTTTCACAGGGAGGAATTATTTCATGGGTATCTGAACAGCTAAAGGAGACTCAGACTTGTAAGTGGGAAAGAACTAAACCTTGGAGAAATTAAATTTTCTTTGTCTTTAGTAGAAATGTATGAAGTATAATGTAGGAAGAGACGGGCCTGGTAGCACATATCTATAATCTCTCCTACCACAGAGGCTTATACTGGTGAATCAGTAGAGTTTGAGTTTTGAGCATCAGTGGGAAAAGCCAATCAGGTGTTTTCACTAAGTCCAATACAAATATGGGCCTCTGAGATCTGAGGATGCTCAAGTTGCCTAAGGACAGGCAAACTGGTTCAGTCCAGAAATGGAACAGGTTAAAGCTACCATATTGAACTGTTCCCTAACCTCATAGTTCCTCAGCTTATTCTTTTCACATGATTTACTCCTCCACCTGACCTCAGCCACACACAAAGATGACCATAACCTTGATCTTTCTATCACACAAAAGCATGACTTTCATGTTCATGAACTCAAATTTCCTTATTTGATTAAAATATATTGTCATTTCACCTGTCTCTCTGCCTTGCAATCCCAAACTCTGTTCTTCATCAACACTGTGACCTCTAATTCCTCAACTTCTCAGTTCTTTCCCAGGCCACCACCCCTGCACTAGCTACACTCTCTTCCTTTCACTGTCTTGACCTTTTGGTGAATCAATTCAACTCTGCAGTGTCCTCTTCTTTTGAGGCCCTTGCCCCCTCACCATATTGCTGAACTTACCCGGCCAACTCTTATATTTGATTCACTCTCACCAATCAATTTTTTCTCCTTTGCGTGTACTGCTGAATGAAAGTGGAGAAAATCACAAAACTCCATGACTGGGTCCACTACAAATTTATGTGATATGACTTCAGTTGGGACCTCATTTTCACAAGGCAATCCATTTACACCTTCCTAATTAACTCACTATCCTACTTACCACAGTGACTCTTCCAAATCATTTCACCCCTCCTTAAAACTTCCATACCTGTCCCTCCCTTACTTTTCAACTAAGAACCCTGACTTTTATTTGCAAAAAATCAAGGCAATTATCCAAGCATTCCCTCTTGAAGAATTTTTCCTTATCTTTCTCATGTCACATTCCCCAAATGCCTTCTAGCACTATGCTTTTTTGCATTTACCTCTATCTGAAATCTACTTGCCCAGCTCTAACCTCTCTATTGACTTTCATTTCCACAGGGTCTTCAGGGCAGTGGAAAAAAAATAGACATGAGTCATAACTGATTTCCATTATATGACAACTGTTTGTATTCTGCAGAAAAACTCAGCAATCAAAAGCAAAGGTAGGCCAAGATAAGTGGTGGGAGATAATGTGTGTGTGTGTGTGTGTGTGTGTGTGTGTGTGTGTGTGTGTGTGAAATTTAAAAACTTAGAAGTTTTAAGAACAATGATAAGCAGGGCAAGATCTCAGGAGATGTGTTAAGAAGATAGTTACAGCCATCCCATTTTAGCCGTCTAAACTTTATTTTAGTATGTTTCTGCTATTTTTGTTTGCTTTGAAATGCATTGGTTACTATGGAAACTATCCTTGGAATGGATGGAGGATATGTAGCAATAATAGTGCAGTCTGAAGCCAGTTTTAATAATAACTTCTTTTGTCCCATGTTTCTAGGTCTTGGCTAGTGTTTAGAGGAGGGTGAGAAGGGCTTAAGATTATAAGAATGTTAAACATGGCATCACTTGTAACTTAAGATGAAAAGATAAAAGAATCATAAAGCTAGAACTGGAAAGAACCTCAGTGACCATCTTGTCTTATCTTTTCATTTTACAGATGGTGAAACTGGGGCCCGGGAAGGTAAAGTAAAGAGCTATCCAGAGCTGACAAAAAACAGAGTAGTTCTACAGATATCGTTTAGTGCCATATGGAGATAAGTAGTTTGTATAGATCATACCTTCCACTATATTCGGGAAAATTGGGATGGAAGTGAAAGTTGTCCCAAATTCTTTCTTTGCTTCTTCAATTTGTGTGGTATCATCTTCCTGCCCTGATCATAGGCACCCACTGCCCTCATGTGCTTTTCAGCACTACTACTACCAGCAGCAACAGAAGCAGTTCAACACATCAAGAACCTGCAATGCCTCTTTAGCAAAACCTGCTGTGGGGAAAAACAAAAGTTATGTTAGAAGTCACTTCTACCTTAGAGTGAAATTAAGCCAATATATCTTTATCTTAAACTAAAAGAATTTATCCCTTATTAGTAGAATTTTAGGAGCTAGCTATATTAGGAGCTAGCTAGCTATTTACTTCTCTGTTTTCTGGAGGGGAGAAAATGAGATCTTCCCTGAAGTCCTGGTATAAAACATCACCACCACCACCACCACCACCACCACCACCACTACCACCATCATCATCATCATCATCATCATCATCATCATCATCAAAATAATCTATTAAGCACCTACAGAGTATCAAATGCTATTCTGGATTCTGACCTGCTTATTAAATAAGACCTAGGTATACAATATATTCATTGATTACTTATGTGCCTATAGTAGGCACAGAAGGAGTTCACTTCAAGTCCCTTCACCTTTTCTTTCTCCTTCTTTTCTTTCCTTTCCTTTTTCTTTTTTTATTCTTTCTTTCCCTTACCCTCCCTCTACCTGTCCATTTTGACATGAAAATCAAGCAATACATCCTTAAATCATCTGTCTTTTTTGCAGAACAAATAACAAAACATTGTCCCTAAATAAAATATTAAATTTCTACATGTAGTAGTTAAATGTACAAATTAGAAACATAGATTGTCCAAGTATGGGCATAGAGGTTGATCTCTGGTCTCTGTTTAGAGTCACTTAAAAACACGCACCTTAATTTCAAACCATTTACTGTAAATAAGAGAACACAAGCATATGCCTGCCATAAACATGCCTAAGAGTTTTCTGCTAAACACAGATTTCCTTTGAAAACAAAATGCACAAGAGATTGAAAGCAGAAGAGGATATTACATGTTTAAGCACATTGCCTGGTTTTTACCTGAGTACTTTTATTTTTGTTGTGAGTGAGTGTGTATGTGTGTGTAATTTTTGGCTATCATGGTTTTAATCTAGAATATTGGGAGGAGGAAGGAATCTTTTAACTTGGAGATTTTGTGGTATTTTTCTTCCAATATTATATAAACCTACGGTCTCACCTTTCATAAAGTTGGGAATGAGAAAATGATTACTATAGAATGGGCATTGGTATACGGATGTTATATGTATGTGTATATGCATGTGTGGGTGTATACACACACATACACACACATACATACATGTTCAGACCCTGAGGAATGGCCATGGATTAGTACAGTGTAGGACTTAACAAGTTTACTGAATCTGGGGAGAAGTTTCTGGAATTTGTTGCCCTGTATGTGTTTTACAAATGCGCAATTTCTGCCCTGCTCACCAAAGCTGCAAAACTGCCATGCTAAACTTTTATAGAAAAATCAATGAATAATTATTTCTCTGTAGGATCTTGAAGATGAAATTCCAAATGGAACCACTGAGTGGAGCCCTGACCAAGATGATTAAAGATTTAAGCTTCATGTTTGCTACAAATCTAGAATGAGTCGTCCTGGCAGTTAATAAGCATTTATTTTAGAAGTCTGAATTTTAGCCTTCACTTCTAGGAGGGTTAAAGGAAGAGGGCTGGTCTAATTGAATGGATGTGACAATTGTTTTGGTCAGATAAACAGATTTGTGATGAAGCTATTAGGATACCTCTTCAGTTATTGCTTCACTGAGTTAATTCAGCAAGAGACAAGTTGGCACTTTATTTATTAAACAGTAATGTAGGTTTAAATTATGCATCCCCAAATAAAAAGTCCAGAAAGGGCCTTTAATTCTCTATGAATTTGCAAATAAAGAGGATCTCTTTGGTTTCATATGATTATGTCATGTTAATAATAATCTTAAGAATTAAAATTTGTTTTTGCCTTTGAGATATTTTGTCTGAATTAAAATGATATGAACTATTTTCCTCACTCAATCGCTCATATAAGCTAGACTATTGTTATGACTGTCTCATGCCTTCATTGTGTCCTAAGAATAAAAAGTTTGAATTTTAAAGATTTCAGTTTTTAAAGAACTTAAGTCATTCAGAAAAAAATTAATCTCCTAAAATATTTTTTTTTGGTTCCAGGTCCTATAAAATCTGAAAGCAAAATTCTGGAAATAAAGAAATAAAGAAAGCTTCAGGACACACTAAGATTTGTGGCAAGGAGTTGAAAGTCAAAAGCACCCAGATCATTCAAAAACAATGTTTCCATTTTTTAAAAATATAGCTCTGAAGCTTAGTTTGTGGAAGTAGACAGAAGAAGACACATTATACACAAAGACATCCAAGGACATTGTATTAGAATACTTTAAGGACCTGCATAGTATCTGTAAAATACAATCCAATTTTTATAACTCTCCTTCTTGTAATGACTTTATCTTACTTTGATTATTTCTTTTACTTATTTGTATCCCTAATGTTCAGCACAGTGTCTGTACATAGTAGGTGTTTTATAAGTGTTTATTGAATTAAATTGAAATTGAAAGTCTCAGAAGAGATTTTTCAAAAATAATGGCTAGCAAGGACAGAGCTGGGATTCAAATCATTGTCTCATTTGGTATCTAATCTATAATATAATAATGACTTGCTGTTGATCCCATCCCATATATTTATGACATTCTAATTGGTATTATAATTATTTGTCTACATATTTTATCTTTATATTCAATTGCAAGTTCCTTGAGGGCAATGACTATTTTTTACATTTTATTTTTGCTTTGCTATCAACCAATACAATCCCCACTGAATTGAATTGTATAGAGTGGTTTTGATAAAACTCCACAAATATGAGTTAAAATTAATTCCTTAAATATAAAATGGAATAAGCTGGTTTTCTGGAAATTGCTGTGAAAAAATTTAGGGATTTTATGTTGCCACTATCTCATGAGAGCTAAATGTATGACAGAGTTGCTATAAAATCAATGTATCCTTAGGATATATTAACAAAATAAATGTGCTAATCAAAAGAAGCCATGGAATCATAGATTTTGAGTTGCAATAGAACTTAGAGATCAGTTAAGCCAATTTACTCATTATACATATGAAGAAATAGAAGCACAAAGGGGTTGAGTGATTTACCCACAGTCACACAGCAAAGTGCCTGAAGCAATATTTGAATTCAAGTCTATCTAATTCCAAATCCATTGCCCTATCTAAGCTTTTCAGATCACATTTATTGCATATATTTCTGGGAACTGCTCTTTCTAAAGGACAGTGATGATTTAGAAAGCATTCAAAGAGGAGGAAAGTGGGTCTGTTGAACATCTCATAGATTATCAGGGTAAAAAAATACAAAAATATAAAATTGCTCTCAATTTTGCTTAACCTTTTTTTTTTCTTTTCAACAATGATTTTGGCAGAGCAGTTAAAAAGGGAACAAAGGGTACTTAGAATCACAAAATTTTTAATCTTTTTATAAACATTAATTTAATTATTATCACAAAGTATGGTCTTTGTTGATAGAGTATTGGAAAAACAAATCACATCTATATTAATATATTAATGTGCATTTATGAATGTATATTATGTTTATATAAAATATAAATAGCATATATCATATAACTAAAAAAATAAAATATTGCATAAATGTAACTTATGTACATATATAAAACTTCTGGTATGAATGTATTTATATGTGTCTTAATATATAAATATCAGTATGAATATGTACTGTGTATATGTATATACATATGTGTACATATAATATCATAAATATATATGTGATAGATTAATTTACATTGATGTACTTTTTTTTTACAATTCAGTTTGAAGTTTTTGTAATCACACACAATGTTATCTTTTCAGCTTTATTTTTTCTTCTAATTTTGGGATCATATTTTCTTGTTTTATGACTATGTGCAGAGATTCCATTCTAAACTGACTGCTATGTTTATAATGATTTATCCTGTATCCATTTCCATTTTCTCTATTTCATTTTCTATGATGTTCCTTGATGCTCTACATATCCAGTACCTGATATAGACACATGAGGTTATTGGAAAATCTACAAATTTTTGACATCTTTCCTTTCTTGATTTTCCATTATAGTTTTCACCATCCTGTACTATGCCCACTTCTATATTGATATTACTAAGCAATAGGGTACATATGTTGTTTAATTTGAAGGATCTTGTCTGATATTTCAAAGAAGTTCTCCATTTCTTCATTCTCTGAATTGGATATTGGTTTGCAAGTTGCAGTTTTCTTCACAGTGGTCTTTTTCAGGTCAAAATAAGCACTGCAAGATGAACTTAATAATCATAAATTATTAACCAGAGCCAAACAAATGGGACTCTCAATTTAATATGATTTCCCTCCCTCAGCACATGGATTCTAGGAAAATCCATCAAATGACGATATACTATAGTTCTCAGGGTGGGGATGGGGAGGATTCCTTCTCACTAGGACTTATTTAAAGCACTCAAATGTTTGGCTGCTGGAGAATGTCTGCTGCCCTGGAGCTTTGTCTCCTGGAGTTGTGCTTATTGGATTTGTGCTGAGGCACCAGGAGATTTGGCTGCTGGAGAATGCCTGCTCATGTAGTATTTTTCTGGGCTGGTGTCTTACTGGTTCCCCTGCCTGTGCTAAGGCACTGGTGGGCTGGGGGGTCCTGGTGTTGGCACTTGTCTGCTCCATCACCCTGGGGCTTAGGATTTCATCCTGGTTTGCTGAGGTGGGGCTTGCTGCTGGCTTCCTGAGAAGTCTACCATACTGTACTGCCCCCCCCAAGAGCAAGAGGGGCCTTTCTTGTTAATCTCCTGAGCTTCATGTACTATGAGACTAATACACTCTCTTTCTGCTGGCTTAGCTTTCCAGGGTTATACCTGGGGTAATATTTTCTGTGCTTTCAGAGGTCAATAAGGGAGGGTGAGAGTGATTTACTTCTTACTCCACCATCTTGACTCCCAGTGGATGAAGTTATTGATTGTTTCTATGATTTGTTGCTTGACCCACTCATTCTTTAGGATTAGATTATTTAGTTTCCAATTAATTTTTAGTCTATCTTTCATGGCTATTTATTACATGTAATTTTTATTGCATCATGAACTGAAAAGGATACATTTAATATTTCTGCCTTTCTGCATTGGATTGCGAAGCTTTTATGCCCTAGTACATGGTCAATTTTTGTGTAGGTGCCACGTACCACTGAGAAAAAGGCATATTCCTTTCTATCCTCAGTCAATTTTCTCCAGAGGTCAACCATATCTAACTTTTCTAGCATTCTATTCACCTCCCTAACTTCTTTCTTGTTCATTTTGTGCTTAGATTTATCTAGTTCAAAGAGGAGGCGGTTGCCCCTCTAGTATAATTTTGCTGTCTATTTCTTCCTGTAACTCTCTTAATTTTCCTAAGAATTTAGATGCTATACTACTTGGTGAATATATGTTTAGTAATTATAGTACTTCATTGTCTATGGTGCCTTTTAGCAGGATGTAGTTTCTTCCCTTATCTCTTTTAATAAGATCTATTTTCACTTTTAATTTGTCTGAGATCAGGATCGCTACCCCTGCTTTTTTTTTGTTTTACTTCAGATGAAGCATAATATAGTCTACTCCAGCCTTTTATCTTTACCCTGTGTGCATCTCTCTGTTTCAAATGTGTTTCTTGTAAACAGCATATTGTAGGATTATGATTTTTAATCTATTCTGCTATCCACTTATGTTTTATGGGAGAGTTCATCCCATTCACATTCACATTCATGGTTATGATTATTATCTATGTCTCCATCCTGTTCCCTCCCCCCCATTTGTTTTCTTTCTCCTTTCTCCCTTTCCCTCCTCACTAGAATTTTGCTTTTGACCACCACCTCCCTCAATCTTCCCTCACATCTAACCACCCCTGCCCTTTTCTTTCCCTTTTCTTCTCCTACTACCTATAGGGTAAGTTAGATTTCTATACCTAAGTATGTTATTCCCTCTTTGACCCAAATCTGATGAGAGTAGTGTTCAAATAATGCTCATCTCCCTCCCTTCTTTCCCTCTACTACAATATGTCTTATTGCCTTTTCATGTGATATAATTTACCCTTTTCTACCTCCTCTTTTCCTCTTCTCCCATTACAATCCCTTTTCACCAGTTAATTAGGTTTTTTTAATCATCATATCAAAGTCAATTTATGCCCATACCCCCTGTCTATGTATATCCCTTCTAAATGTCAAAATAAAGATATAGTATTCAAGAGTTACAAGTATCATTTTCCCATGTAGGGACTAAACAGTTTGCCCTTATAGAATAACATGTTTTTTTTTTTTAATTTCGTTCCTGTTTACCTTTTTTATGCCTCTCTTGAGTCCTGCATTTGAAGATCAAATTTTCCAATGAGGTCTGGTCTTTACATCAGGAAAGTCTGGAAGTCCCCTATTTCATTGAATATCCATCTCCTCCCCTGAAAGATTATGCTTAATTTTGCTGGGCAGTTGATCCTTGGTTGTAATCCAAGCTCCTTTGCCTTACAGAATATCATGATCCAAGTGCTCTGATCTTTTAATGTAGAAGCTACAAGGTCCTGTGTAATCCTGACTGTGATTCCACGATATTTGAATTGCTTCTTTCTGGCTGCTTACAGTATTTTCTCTTTGACCCGATAATTCTGGGTTTTGGCTACAATATTCCTTGGCATTTTCAATTTTGGATCTCTTTCAGGAGGTGTTTGGTGGAATTTTTCTATGACTATTTTAGGTTCTAGGACCTCAGGGTAATTTTCTTTGATGATTTCTTTTTTTTTTTTTAGTTTCTATTTCTTTTTTTTTGTTGTTTTCAACATTAACTTCCACAAGATTTTGAGTTCTAAATTTTCACCCCATTTCGCCCCTCCCACCACCCCAAGATGGCATGCATTTTGAATATCCCTTCCCCTAGTCTGCCCTCCCTTCTATCTCTCCCCCCCTTCTCTTATCCCCTTCCCCTTCAATTTTCCTGTAGGGTAGGATGGATTTCTATACCCCATTTCCTGTATTTCTTATTTACCACTTGCATGTGAAAACATTTTTTTTAAACATATGTTTTCAAAACTTTGAGTTCCAAATTTTCTCCCTTCCTCCCTCCCCACCCACCCTCATTGATAAGGCAAGCGACTAAATATAGGTTATACATGTGCAGTTATGCAAAGCACTTCCATAGTAGACATGCTGTGAAAAACTAATGCTATTTCCCTTAATCCTATCCCACCCCCCCATTTATTCTATTCTTTCTTTTGATCCTGACCCTCCTCAGAAGTACTTGCTTCTGATTACTACCTTTCCCAACCTGCCCTCCTCTCTATCATCCCCCTACTCTCTTGACCCCTTCCCCCCCACCATTTTCCTATAGGGTAAGACAGATTTCCATACCCAATTGAGTGTGTATGTTATTCCCTCCTTAAGTCAAATCCTATGAGAATAAGATTCACTCATTCCCTCTCACCTTCCCTTGTTTCCCCTCCACTGTAAAAGGCTTTTCTTTTCTGTTTTTTTTGTGAGATAATTTACCCTGTTCTACCTCTCCCTTTCTTCTTCTCCTAGTATAATACTCTCTTATCCCTTAATTTTATTCTCCAGGTATGACCCCTTCATCTTCAACTCACCCTGTGCCCTCTATCTATCTATGTATTTATCTATCTATCTATATCTATATCTATATATACATACATACATACATACATATATATATGTATACATATATATATATAATTTTGTCCCCTCCAACTACCCTAATACTGACAAAGGTCTCATGAGTTACAAATATCATCTTTCCATGCAGGAATGTAAACAGTTCAACCATAATAAGTCTCTTATGATTTCTTTCCTGTTTACCTCTTCATGTTCTACTTGAGTCTTGTATTTGAAAATCAAATTTTCGATTCAGCTCTGGTCTTTTCATCAAGAATGCTTGAAATTCCTCTATTTCACTGAATGACCATTTTTTCTCTTGAAGGATTATACCCAGTTTTGCTGGGTAGGTGATTCTTGGTTGTAGTCCTATCTCCTTTGCCCTCTGGAATATTATATTCCATGTCCTGTGGTCACTTAATGTAGAAGCTGCTAAATCTTGTGTTATCCTGATTGTGTTTCCACAATACTAGAATTGTTTCTTTCTGGCTGCTTGTAATATTTTCTCCTTGACCTGGAAATGCTGGAATTTGGCTACAATATTCCTAGGAGTTTTCCTTTGGGGATCTCTTTCAGGTGGTGATCGGTAGATTCTTTCAATTTCTATTTTGCCCTCTGGTTCTAAAATATCAGGACAGTTTTCCTGGATAATTTCTTGAAAGATGATGTCGAGGCTCTTCTTTTGATCATGGCTTTCAGATAGTCCAATAATTTTTCAATTCTCTTTCCTGGATCTATTTTCCAGGTCAGTTGTTTTTCCAATGAGATATTTCACATTGTTTTCTAATTTTTCATTCTTTTGGATTTGTTTTACAGTGTCTTGGTTTCTCATAAAGTCACTAGCTTCCAATTGCTCCATTCTAATTTGTAAGGAAGTATTTTCTTCAGTAATCTTTTGGACTTTCTTTTCCATTTGATCAATATTGCTTTTTAAGGCATTCTTCTCCTCATTGGCTTTTTGGACCTCTTTTGCCATTTGGGTTAGGCTATTTTTTAAGGTGTTATTTTCTTCAGTATTTTTTGGGGTCTCCTTTAGCAAGCTGTTGACTTGTTTTTCAAGATTTTCTTGCAAAACTCTCAGTTTTTCCTCTACTTCTCTTACTTGCTTCTCAAAATCTCTTTTGAGCTTGTCCATGGCCTGGGACTGATTCATATTCTTCTGGGAGGCTTTCAATTTAGGAGCATTGGCTTCATTGTCTTCTTCTGGTTGTATGCTTTGATCTTCTTTGTCACCAAAGTAAGATAATATAGTCTGATTCTTTTTGCACTGCTTACTCATGATCCTGGCCAATTACTTGAGTTTTAAACTCTTTGTTAAGGTAAAAGTCTGTTTCCAATGTGGAGAATGTACTGTCCCAAGCTTCAGGCATTTGTACAGCTGTTTTCAGAGATACTTCTAGGGACCTGAAAATTTTCAGTTCTCCCAAGGTGCTATGATAAGGGGCAAGGTGTTTCCTCTCCACTGCCACAACAAGTTCCACCACACCAGCGTTCCTCCTCACCCCAGGACCACCCCTCAGAACTGTGACCCAGATCCAAGCGTGGGCAAAGCAAGAGATTCCTGCCTCAGCACTGGCAAAGAGAACCCTCCAATCCTCCTCTGATCAGCTACTCTATTCGCCCTCCAGTCAGCCATTCAATTCCCCCTCAGTCTGTGGGCCAGAAGCTCAGGAAACAGCTGCAGCCCTGAGGATGTCTGAGACCTAGCTCCTTCTCTCACTGCAGTCACAGACTTTTCCCAATGACCTTTTAAGTTGTCTTTGGCATTCATGGGTTGAGAGGTCTGGAAACCACCACAGCTGCCCATGATTCAGCCCTCTGAGGCCTGTTCCTGGGTCACTGTGGCCTGTGCACCCACGCCACACTGCGCTCCTCTCCCCACCCAGTGCAATATAACTTTCCAACAACCATCCAGGCTGTCTTTGGCTGGAAATTTGTTTCACTCTGTCTTTTTGTGGGTTCTGCTGGTTTAGAATTTGTTAGATCCATTTTTTATAGGTATTTGGGAGGGTTTGGGGGGAGAGCTCAAACAAGTCACTGACTTCCCTCTGCTATCTTGACTCCGCCCCCCTTTGATGATTTCTTGAAAGATGCTGTCCAGGCCCCTTTTTTTTTTTTGATCATGGCTTTCAGGCAGACCAATAATTCTTAAATTATCTCTCCTGGATTTATTTTCAATGGCAGTTGTTTTTCCAATGAGGTATTTTACAGTTTCTTCCATTGTTTCATTCTTTTGATTTTGTTTGACTGATTCTTGATGTTTCATAGAGTCATTAGCTTCCACTTGCCCAATTCTAATTTTTAATGAATTGTTTTCTTCAGTTAGCTTTTTGTACCTCCTTTTCTATTTTGCCAATTCTACTTTTTAAGTTGTTTTCTTCAGTATACTTTTCCCCTTCTTTTGTCAATTGTATTTTTAAAGGAATGGTTCAATTCTTCTTCTACCTCTCTTATTTGACTTTTAAAATTCTTCTTGACCTTTTCCAAGAAGGCCTTTTGGGATTGAGACCAGTTCATATTCCTTTTTGAGGTTTTGAATGTGGGTATATTGAAAGTGTTGTCCTCTTCTGAATTTGTGTTTTGATTTTCTCTCTCCCCATAGTAAGAATCTATGACCTTTGTTTTCCTTGTTGCTTTTTGCTCATGGTGTTTGCTTTTTTCCTGGCTTTAAAGTTTATCTCTGCTTCTGGGGCACAAGGGGCACTCTCCCACACTTCTTGTGCTGGTGGCTAGGGGCCTGGTTACTGACTGTGTGCTAGAGCCTCAGGTGCTGGCTGCTGGAGGTTGTAGGCATCTGGTAGCTTACCCGGTGTTGAGCTGGAGGTGGTGGTGGTGGTTGGTTGTGTTGAGGCCAGGTGTGTTTTTCTGCATTTCCTCAGGGTTACACTGAATCTCATGGGGTGGGGGGATGAAGATAGGGGGATGGAGGTGGGGGATGGTCAGGCTGCTGGAGGTTGCCTTCTTTCCCAGGGCTGTGGCTGTGCTAGAGCACATGTAGGTTCAGCTGTTGGTAGACACTTGCTGGCACACTTGGTGGTTCTCTATGCTGGCATCTGCCTGTTCCTTTAGTTGTGCCAAGGAACATGGGGGTCCTGGTGTTGGCATTTGCCTGCTCTACAACTATAGGGCTTGGGATCTCTCATTGGCTTGCTGAGGTGAGGCTTGCCACTGCCTTCACAGGGTGGCTCCCATTCTGTACTGATTCCCTTCAGCCATAGCAAGAGGGGTCTTTCCTGTCCCCCTAGCCTTATGAGCTAAAAGGCTACCATATCCCATCTTTCTGCTGGCTTCAATGTCTCAGGATTTTTTCTGGGACAGTATTTTCTGGGTTTTTCAAGGTTAATAAAGGAGGGTGAGAGCAACTTACTGCTTACTGCACCATCTTGGCTCAAAGAAGTCCTCTATATATACTTCTAACTGCCCTAATAATGAGAAAGTTTTTATGAGTTACAATTATTATCTTCCTGTGTAGGAATGTAAGCCAGTTTAACCTTATTAAGTACCTTATGATGCCCTTTTCTGTGTACCTTTTTATGCTTCTCTTGAGTCTTGTATTTAAAAATCAAATTTTCTATTCAACTCTGGTTTTCTCATCAAGAATACTTGAAAGTCCTCCACAGAATGTCCATTCCACCCCCACCCCCTGAAGTTGAGTGAGACTTGGTTGTAAACCTAACTCCTTTGCCCTCATGAATATCATATTCCAAGCCCCTCAGTCATTTAATGTAGAAGCTGCTAAGTCCTGTGTTATACTGACTGTGGTTCCACAGTACCTGAATTGTTTCTTTCTGGCTGCTTGCAATATTATCTCCTTGACCATGTACAGGGGTGGGGAGCATGTGGCCTCCAGGACTTCTAAGTCCTTAAGTGTGGTTCTTTGACTGAATCTAAACTTCAAAGAACAAATACCCTTAATAAAAGGATTTGTTCTGTAAAACTTGGACTCAGTCAAAAGGCCAAACTCAAGGAACTAGAAGGCCACACGCAGCCTTGAGGCTACAGGTTCCCCCATCCCTGAGTTCAGGAAGCTCTGGAATTTGGTTGTAATATTCCTGGGAGTTTTAATTTTGGGATCACTTTCAGGAGGTGAGCAGCATATTCTTTCAATTTATATTTTACTTTCTGATGTTTAGGATATCATGGCAGTTTTTGTTAATAATTTCTTGAAAGATGAAGTCTAAGCTCTTTTTTGTGATCATGGTTTTCAGGTAGTCCAATAATTTTTAAATTATCTCTCCTCAATTTATTTCCCAGGTCAGTTGTTTTTTCGGTGAGATATTACACAATGTCTTCTACTTTTTCATTCCTTGGTTTTGTTTTGTTGTTTCTTGATTTCTTTTAAAGCATTATAAATATTTCCATTTGCTCAATTCTAATTTTTAAGAAATTATTTTCTGAAGTGAGCTTTGGTACCTTCTTTTCCCTTGGGCCAATTCAGCTTTTAAAGTTTTTTTTTTCTTCAATGAATTTTTGTGCCTCTTTTTTTTCCCCTTTTGACCAATTCTGCTTTTCAAGACATTCTTTTCCTCACTTGCTTTTTGGACCTCTTTTACCATGTTGGTCTATTCTGGTTTTTTTTAAGGTGTTATTTTCTTCAGTAGTTTTCTGTGTCTCCTTTACCAAGCTTCTGACTTCTTTTTCATGATTTTCTTGCATTGCTCTCATTTCTCTTCCCAATTTTTCCTCTACCTCTGGTGCTTGATTTTCAAAATCCTTTTTGAGCTCTTCCATGGCTTGAGATTAATTCATATTTTTTTGGAGGCTTTGGATGTAGGACTTTTGACTTTGTTATCTTCTTCTGAGTGTGTGTTTTGATCTTCTTTGTCACCATGGCAGCTTTCTACATTCAGATTTTTTCTGTTTATTTCTTAAATTTTAACTCTTTGTTAAAGTGATGTTCTGCTTCCAGGGTGGAGGGCACACTGTTCCAAGATTTGGGGTTTTTTTGTGCAGCTGTTTTCAGATGTAATTCTGGGGAACTGTAAGTTTTTGGTTCTTCTAAGTTGGTGTGATCTAGGGAGAAGTGTGTTTACCACTCTCCTGGTTTGTGCTCTAGTTTGTGAGTGACCAAGAGCACTCTTTTTGGCCCTGGAATTTTAATGAGGGTCCCTGTTCCACTGAGGCTGCAAGCTCTGGTGTGCTAGTGCTCCTCCTTGCCCTGGGACTCTCACCTGGGACTACAACGAGGGATCTGAGTGTGGGCAATGCAACAGAATCATGCCTCAGTGCTAGCAAAGAGACCTCTGTTGTCTCCTTTTCATCATCTGTTGGACCCCCTTACCTCTCGACAGGTTTGAGAGCTCCTGAAGCAGCCATTGCTGCTGTTGATTCAGTGGATCCCAGGGCCTCCTTCTGGTTTGCTGGTGCCAGGTCTATGCTGGCTTAGCCTGTTTTGGCCTGTGCTCTGCTCTCACCCAATTGCAACACGCCTTTCCTTTCAACTTTCTTACTTGTCTTTGACTGGAAAATTATTTCACCCCATCCTTTCGTGGGTTCTTCTGCTTCAGGTATTATTTTATGCCATTATTTAAAGGTGTATTGATGGGTTTGGGAGAGAGTTAAGGTGAGTTGCTGCCTTTTCTCCACCATCTTGGCTCTGACTCTCTCAGATGATTTTCTACAGTAGATTATATTTTTACCATATTTATTAGTATTATAATCCCAGGAACTTCATAGTCATTTAAAATTTGTAAAATACTTGATATACATTATTTCAATTGACCTTTGGCTAAGTAGGTAAATATTACAGATAATTTTATTTCTGTCTTATAGACAAGGAAAATGTGGCTCATAGTTTTACATTTTACAAGTTAAGAAATTGTGGTTTGTTCTAAAAGTTACAGAGAACACATTTCTATTTTATCTTTTCATCATTATTTTTTTAAACCATTTGATTTGGTAGAACAAAATGCAGTCTTAAGGTCACTCTTCAAACACAGTGACTCCCACACAGACATGTAAATTATATGATTCTGTGACAGATTCTTCATTAAAAAGTCTTCCTTCAAAGCCTCTTTATACCATAAAAGTGACCCTGACTTCTCAAAGACTAGGCCAGCATAACCCAAGCTCTGGCAGTTACAATCATGTTGGCAACACCAAATATGAACCTGGAGTTGATAACTATTGCTTAAGGGATGTCCTTGATAAGTTCAGGGATATTTGTTACTTAGTTGGTCATAAAGTAATGTTTTTCAACCATAGCAGCTCTCAAAGACCAATTAATAAATTGTAGACAGGTTTGAAATCCCTTAGATATAATTACAGATCCTTAACCTTGAGGGAAAGTCTATAACAGATGCCACTATGAAAATAAGTTTTTTTTCCCAACAACTTTCTAAGTATCTACTTTCAAGAAAGACCTCAAACAAAAAAGATGTATGTTCACTTTAAGTGTTTTCCAGTGTCGCTGAAGAAATTTCTTTCAGGGTCTAAAGAAAAGAACTGTTTTCTATAGATAGCTATATTAACAATATATAATAACTTTGTATAATTACACCAAGTCTTCAACACTCAGCAGTGGAATCCACCACAATGCAAAAGTTATTAGTCTTATTGTACTCACCAAAAAAAAGAAAAATCTAAGTAATAGAAAAATGCCCATCTCCCAGTTTCTGACCTGCAGTTGAATTCTGACATGCAGTATACTTAGTTTATTAATACTACTCATGTACATATTCTTCAGATGTTATACATGAACAAAAAACTGGGCCCAGAATTGAGTAATGGGAAGAAATCAATCTAGAATGCATTTGGGAAACTGTACATTGATATTAATGATATCAAGTTATTAATTTTAGCAAAAACCCATTTTTTAAACTCTAATGTTTTTCAGTGATGCTTCATAGATATAAATTGGGGAATAATACCATTTCAGAATGGTAATGTCATAAAAAAATGACAGAAGCTTGCATGGAGAACATAATCAGGCACCAACACATTATAAACAAAACCTTGTTTGTGAAAAATGGCTTGAATGAAATCATCAAGAACATGTATACTTAGAAAGGTCAGACTGGTCATGGGATAACAATGAGAAATAGCAGACACATAGCCTGAGGGTATGCCTTATATCGCTGAGCTATTTAATGAACCAGGAGAAGGCATCCATCATGATAGATGGATCATTTCTGGAGAATTTGAATGTTTATGGAAAATGAATTGATATAAATCACAAAGGCATCAAAGGAATCATTCTGCTATAATATTTATTTTTTGAATCTCTAGCATTTAGCACCTTGCCTGATGCATTTTATATATTTAATAAATGCATTTTGATTGATTAATAAAAGCTTTTTGGCAGCTAGGAGTAACAACGGATATAGTCATGGACTTGAAGACAGGAAAGTCTTGAATTCAAATCCATCCTTGAACATTTGCTATGTGTGTGAACCTGGGCAATTCATTTAACTTCTCTGTGTCTCAGTTTCCTCTTTTGCAAAATGAGAATAACAACACTCATCTCCCTACCAGTGTTGCTGTGAGGATGCAATAAAATGCTATTTGCAAAGCATTTTGCAAACCTTAATGTTTTAATAAATGCTAGCTAGATATTATTACTATTGAGTGATTAGTGAAGAGTACTTATATCAATAAAATTATCAATCCATCAAATTGCTCAACAACAACAACAAAAAAAACTACTGAAAAATACGAGGGTTTTATTGTCCCAGTAATGTGTTTATTCTAAATTCCAAGCAACTCTTGCTCTTTGACTGACTTCCTGGCATTAAGGCAGTAGTTAAGACTCTGTATTCCCCTAGTCTTGGTGATTCATATGTTGCATTCCTGGAGAGGTGTTTACAGAGCTGTTCCATAAAGGACAGTAGGAACTCTGTTTTATTTAATATGTCCATGGACTTGTCCTTCCCAAAGGAAGCTAACATTGCCTAGCATATGGTAGGGACCTCATGGAGGATTCGTGATTGACACACAAATTTTCAGATGTGGGACACACTTGGACTCCAACTCTAACTGGATTGTGGAATAATTGGAACCATTCTTGAGCTGAAAATTCCACTCAGGGGAACTTCAGGAATGTCTGATTGTTTTTCTCCTACCAGTGAGATATAGTTTTCATCCACTGTGGTTCCGATGATAAGAGGAATACCCACCAGTCATGTGGTCCATCATCTAGCTTGTCAATATTGATCCTTTCTATAGTGAAAGATGTCAAGCTTCCTCATGCTTTCTGGGAAGCACAAAAATATTGTTTTATTAGACTTTAATTATCTCTATTACACAGGTGTGTGAATGATAGAAACGAGTTCTATCTGTTGTCCTGCTTGAAATTATGTAGGGGAATTATGCCCTTGTTTCATATACTTTTCCCTAACTACAAAAGGGTTAATTGTGAATGATTAATTATGGATGCATACAAAATAATCATGCAATCTCTTTCCCTTTATGTCTACCCACTAGGACATTAACATCAAACAAATTTAGGTTCCTAAAAGCCTAGAATTTTAGACTTTGAAGGATCTTTAGGGATCATTAACTGCAAATGCTTTATTTTTTGTTTTGTGAAAATATAAGCCATAGTCACTGACTTGGTCTCAGTTGTGTGTAGAATGGGTGTTTCTGCAGGCCAAGAAAAGGCAACTGGCCATAAAAATTGTGATTTATAAGTTGTTTCAATTGCTTGCACTTGTTGCTCATATATTCTGGATAAAAGTATGAGATTTACTTCCACACAAGCTATATTTTTCCTATTAATTATTTACCATTATATTTTATGCACAACTGATTTCTCCACTGGGCACTGATTCTGATTATTGAGGGAGTGACAGATGGAAAAGAGACATTCCCAAGCTAATTACTAAGGCTGGCCAGGTTTAGCAGCCAGCAGAAAAGAAAAGCAGCAGATTACAGCAACAGAAAAACAACACCGCTCCACTTTTGACTCATCTGCTTAGTACACTGGTAAGAAAGTACTTCCACAAAATTGCCGAAGAGGCCATGAGGACTATAACAAACTGAATCATTTCGACATTCAGTGTGATACATAGTCAAAGCCAGTGAGTGGAGGAGGGACACTTTGCTTCCCCTTACATCCCCATAACACATTCCTTTCCCAGACATAGGTACCAGGGAAAGAATCTATTGGCCAGCCAAATTTCTATTAACTAGAATGAATCACAGTTCATTTAGCTATAGTATTTAGAAGTGGAAATTGGAGGTCATCTAATCCAGGGGTTCTTAAATTTTGTGTGTGTGTGTGTGTGTGTGTGTGTGAGAGAGAGAGAGAGAGAGAGAGAGAGAGTGAGATGATTTTAGCAGTCTGGTAAGCCTATGGACTCATTCTCAGGATAATGTTTTAAAGTGCATAAAATAAGATACACAAAATTATAAAATTGAAATGCAATTGTCTAAATATTTAAAAAAACAGATTTTTACAGAATGTATTCTAATAACCCTTGTGTATTCCAGCCCTTTCATTTTACACATGAAGAAACCGAGGTATAATAAAGAGATTTGCCCAGGTCCCTACAAGTAATAAAAAACAGACCTATAATTTTACCTGGTTTTATAGTGCTTAATCTAATGGGGAATTACAGTGTTATGATCAGTTTAAAGCACATCAGTGATTCAAAATTAACCAAAACCATCTTTGGTGATGAAGGTGAACTCAGTCTACTGTGTAACAGCTGACATAAAACGGGTCTTAAAATTAAGCTGTATGGGGGAGGTGGATTAGACAAATAGAATATTTTATACTGAAGATATCAAATATATTATTATTATTATCATTATCATTATTATTATTATTATTACTATTACTGAAATTTCCTTCCTTAATATGTATAGTGTGGTGATTTTTTTTCAAAACTTGATTTGTTGATTCAGGATCTTGACATATTTCAGGATCCTCATTGTAAGAACCATTTTTCTTGTGCTTTAGAAGTAGGTGTGGATATTGGATTATGTGTATGTACTGATGTGAGGACCTAGCTTGAGAGTTATGTTGGCTTGTTTGTTTTAATTGATTCACCAGTGTGAGTTCCTTGTATTGTCATTTGATTATTTCTCCTAGAATCCATGTGCTGAGAGGGAAAATCATATTTAATTGAGAGTCCCAGTTTGTTTGGCTCAGTTAGTCAAGATTTTCCGCTATATCCTGAAACACTGAATAAGACATGAGAATGTTGAGAAATCTTTCTGGAACAGACAGAATTGTTGTTATGTATTTTCCTCTACTCCAAAATAGCATTAAATGTATCAAATTCTGCTTTAGAAATTGATTTACATTCAGTAGGAAGATACTTGAATCATAATGATGCTGTTTAATCGAATCATCCACAAGTCTGATTTTTCTTTCTCCTTGCTGGAAGGACCTGAACACATACTCTCCTGGGTACAGTTGAGAAAAGGAGACTTCCTCCATCATTTCTGGTAGTACAGCAGCTCAGACAGCCTTACACCAAGAATATAAGATATTCAACTTTTTTTTTTTACTATTTTTTTACTACCTACAAATGTAGTTATTTACAATTCTCATAGTTCCAAGGACTCTGACTCTTGAAACTGGTGGTAAGAGAATCATAAAAAGAAGGAGGATTTTCTAAAATCTGCTCTTTTTGGAACAGGTAAAATCTCAATTAAGTGTGTGTACATGGGTTCCTTCTTTCAACCACTGTCCAACTGAAACTCTGGTTATAGCTACCAAAAGTGTAAGTCTTTGTTTCTTCAACTTTGGTAGTTTTGCTACAGATGGGCAACTAGGTGAATATTTATATCCAAACAGTTGCTGGTTACTGGTGTTTAGCTTTAAAACACCACCAGCATCACCACCACCACCACTGCCACCACCCCCACCACTGCCACCATCACCAATTCCACCACAAACACGACCACCACCAACTACATATCTTTACTGAGTTAAATAAACTAAACACATTTGTGATCATACTCAGTGCTTACTCCAATCATTCTACTGCTACTGTTCTTGAAATATTAAATATCCATTTTGGTCAATGGGGGAAATGTCATCTGGTATTGGTGGGAATTTTCCAGCTGCATTGAGTAGGGCCTAACATAAGGAGTCTCCCCATCTGACTTACCATTATTAAGCTAATAAGCATAGTCCTCAAGTCTGACAAGGACTTTGTTTATAAAATGGATAAAGAACAATATTAGTGAACAAAATAAGCATTATTATGGCTATCAGGGGAATTTAAAGAACTAAGAACCATAAAGGCTCACTGTATTAATCACTGGCCTATGAGGTATCTGGCCTTAATCCAAATGGACACAAAATTGATGGTGCTACCTAATGAAGGCCAATTGGTGTCCAGTGGATGATAGAGCAAGAATCTGAACTGAGCACCATACTGAGCTACTAGCTGAGAATCAAAAGCACATCCAACAACAACACAAACAATATTCTTTCAAATTTACTTTGATTTTCAATGCCAGATAAATGGTCTCTTCAATGACATGATAGGAGTATTCTCATAGCATTTTTAATTCCAGTTTTGGAATATTCCAAAGTACAAGATGAATAACAACATATGAGTGATATAGGTAAGCTCCCATTTTAATTTTTTTCATCCTACAATTTCAATGGTACAGGGAAATCCTGAATCAAAACCCTACAACTACTACCTCAACAATGCAGTTCTTCAACCACTTTCTAAATTATACTTGGGGCAGCTAGGTGGCAAAGTGGATAGAGCATCACCCTGGAGTCAGGAGGACCTGAGTTCAAATCTGGTCTCAGACCAAACACCAGATGTTTGACACTTACTAGCTGTGTGACCCTGAGCAAGTCACTTAACCCCAATTGCCTCACCAAAATAAAAATAAATAAATAAATTATACTCCTAGAAACTAACCTTGGGGGAGGGTTGTGGAGACAAGATGGCAGAGTGGAGGGAGATTCACAGCCAAAGTCTCCCAACGTTCCCCTCCAAACAACTTTAAACTGGCATCTCAAATTGAATTCTGCAGTGGCATAGTCAATAAAAGTAAGCGTGAGGCATTTTTCCAGCTTAAAACAAATCAGGAGGTTGAAAGGATAGGCCTGTGATACTAGAGTAAGGGCTGGCCTGGAGTGCACATAGCTGCAACAAAAACTGTAGGACTTGGTGGTGGCAGCAACAGTAGTAGAAACAGCATCGGAGTTCTCAGTCAAGAGATGATAATTGGGTTGACCAACTGGTCAGGGGGCCATTGTGCTAGCACTAGATACATGACCAGGTGCTGTTTGGCAACTCCAATACCCACTTACTTACAGATCCCAGTTCCAGGGTGGAGATGAACACTTTCTGCCAGTTGCTAGGGATAAGGACCATGGTTGCAGTTCCAGTATGGAGAGAAGAGTGTCAGTATTTGCTTCTGAAAGGGGTCAGGGGATTTACTTGGTTAAGAACCAAAGCACAGACCAAAAGAGCAGTGAACACATCTTTCCTGTGATCACATCATGTTAGGAGAACCAAAAAGATACTAATACCCAGAACTAGTTTAGAAAAATGCAACAAGAGCTGAAGCTTGGGACATTGCCCCACTAAACCAGGGGGGAAGAGTCTAACTATAAAAGAAAGTTGAAAATTCATAAATATGGTGGAGAAGTAAGCAAACAAATAAAAAAAACTTGACCATACAAAGCTACAATGGTGACAGGGAAGATCAGGATATAAACCTCAGAAGAAAAAAAAATTATATAAAAAACACGTATATGCAAAGTCTAAAAGAAAAATACAAATTGAACATATGGCCAACAAGAAATACAGAAAGAGCTAAAGAAAAATAAAAAAATGAAAAAAATAGTGGTAGAGGAAAAATTAGAAAAAGGAAATTAGAGTGATGGGAGAAAATTATGAAAATATAATTTTTAAAAGGCAGAGAAAACTGAATAAAGTAACACTTTAACAAAACAGAATTGGTAAAATAGAACAGAAACAAAATCAACCTGAAGAAAAGAACTCCTTAAAAAGAATAATGAGTCAAATTTAAAAGAGATACAAAAACTTAATGAAGAAAATAATTTCTTAAAATTTAGAATTGGGCAAGTAGAAGCTGATGATCTCATGAGATACCAAGAAACAATAAAACAAACTCAAAAGGATGAAAACGTAGAAGAAAACATGAAGTATCTCATCAGAAACAACTGACCTAAAATATATAGTGAGGAGAGATAATTTGAGCAGTCATGATAAAAAAAAAAGAGCCTGGATATCATATTTAAAGAAATCATAAAAAATAGTGCCACAATATTTTAGTACCAGGGGATAAAACAGAAATTGAAAGAATCCACAAATAACCTCCAGAAAGAGATTGTAAAAAGAGAAATCCCAGGAATATTATACCAAATTCTAGAACTCCCAGATGAAAGAGAATACAAAACAAGCCTCCAGAAAGAACCAATCACATAAGATACAGCTACAGTGAGGATTACACAAGATTTAGCAGTTTCAACATTGAACGGGCAGTGTGATATTTAAGAAGGAGATAGGTGGTATATGAATGTAATGGAATACTATTTTGTTATAAAAAATGATGAGCAAGCAGACTTCAGAAAGACCTGGAAAGACTTATATGAACTGATGCTGAGTGAAGTGACCAGAATCAGGAGAACATTGTACAAAGTAACAGTCACATTGTGTGATAACTTTGATAGACTAAGCTCTTCTCAGCAATGCAAGGATCTAAGACATCTCCAAAAGTCTCATGAGGAAAATGCTATCCACATCCAGATAAAGAACTATGGAGTCTGAATGCAGAGAGAAGCATACTATTTGCTCTTTTTTTTTCTTCTGTTTTGTTTTGTTTCTTCTTTCTTGTGGTTCCTCCTGTTGGTTCTAATTCTTCTTTACAACATGACTAATGTTAAAATATGTTTAATAGGAGTGTATATGTAGAGCTTATATCAGATTGCATGCTGTCTTGGGGAGGGAGGTAGGGAAGGAGAGGGAGAAAATTTAAAATGCAAATTCTTATGGAAGTGAATGTCAAAAACTAATAATAAATTAATTAATTTTAAAAAAGGAGAGAGGATTCCAACCAAGAAAAATCTTCTTAAAAAAACTGAGTATAATCCTTCAGAGGAAAAAATAGTTAGTTAATAAAATAGATGACTTTCAAAGATGCTTGATAAAAAAAAAACAGAGCTGAATAGAAAATTTGACATTGAAATGCAGGACTCAAGAGAAGTATAAAAAGGTAAAGCTAAATAGAAATCATAAAAGACTTAACAAGGTTAAACTATTTACATCCCTATATAGGAAGATGATACGTGTAATTACTAAAAATGTTATCATTATTAGATCAGTTAGAAGGAATCTACATAAATAGAGGGCACAGGTGTGAGTTGATTATATTGGGTTAATCTCAAAAAAATGGAAGGTTGAGAAAGTGGGTTGAAATAGGAGAAAGGGAAAGGGAGAGGAAGAATTGGGGAAATTATCTTACATAAAAGAGGCATGCAAAAAACAGCATTTACATTGGAGAGGGATATGGAAGATGACAGGCAACACTTGAACCTAAATCTCTTCTGAACTGGTTCAAGGGGGAAAGAAGACATAGATAGATAGATAGATAGATAGATAGATAGATAGATAGATAGATATAAAATAGATATAGCTATAGATAGATACATATATACAGAAATAGGTATACAATAGATAGATATAGCTATAGATAGATATACAGATATATCTATCTATCTATCTATCTATCTATCTATCTATCTATCTATCTAT
>NW_020954557.1:63920476-64046797 GCF_900497805.2 Vombatus ursinus
TATCTATCTATCTATCTATCTATCTATCTATCTATCTATCTATCTATTGTATATCTATCTATCTATCTATCCACACACATACACACTGTCAGTTAGGTATAAAGATTTATCTTAACCAATGGAGAAGAAAAAAAGGGAATGCTTCACCAATGGAGATGAAATTAAAGCAATCATTAGGAGCTATCTTGTCCAATTATGTGGCAATAAAACTGACGATCTAAGGCAAATGAACACATATTTGTAGAAATATAAATTTCCCAGGTTAGCAGATGAGGAAATAGAAAAATGACCCTCTCTGAGAAAAAAACAATTGAATAAGCCATAAGTGAGCTCTCTAAGTAAAAATCTCCAGGACCAGATAGATTTACAAGTGAATTCTACCAAACATTTTCTTCCAAAACAATATAAATTATTTGGAAAGAATAGGTAAAGGAGTCCTACCAAATTATTTCTGACACAAATATCATTTTGATATTTAAACCAGGAAGAAGAAAAACAGGGAAATAAAACTATAACCAATTTTTCTAACAATATTGTTGCAAATATTTTAAGTCAAATACTAGAAAAATTCCAGGAATACACACACACACACACACACATATACATATGTGTGTATGTACATATATATATATATATGTATATACACATATACAAAGATTATACACTATGAACAACTGAGACTTATACCATGAATACACTGCTGGTTCAGTATTAGGAAAATTATATGCATAATTGACCATGACCATAATAAAAACAACAAGATATGACTATATAAATAGATGCAGAAAAAAGCTTTTGACAAAATGTAATACTTATTCCTAATAAAAATAGAAGAATAAATAAGAACTTTTTTTTGCAATGCAATTGGGGTAAGTGACTTGCCCAGGGTCAAACAGCTAATAACCATTAAGTGTCTGAGGCTAGATTTGAACTGAGATCTTCCTGAATCCAGGACTGGTGCTCTGAAAATTTTTTTAAATGATAAAGTAATATCTATCTAATGGGCAAACATTACTTATAATGGTGATAAGCTGGAAACCTTCCCAACAATAATAAGGATGAAGTAAGGAAGACCATTATCATCACTATTATTCAATATTGTACTAGAAATGCTAACTATAGCAGTAAGACAAGAAAAGGAAATTGAAGGAATAAGAATAGGTGACAAGGAAACAAAAATATTATGTTCAGGTGATATAGAGAACCCTAGAGAATCAACAGAAAAACCTGTTGCAACAATTAATGACTTTAGTAAATTATCAGGATATAAAATAAATCCACATAAATTATTAGCATTTATTACCAACAAAACCCAGCAGGAAGAGACAGAAAGACAAATTCAATTTTAAAAACTGTAGACAATATAAAAGACTTGGTAGCTTACCTGCCAAGACAAATCCAGGAACTATATTACAAACACACACACACACACACACACACACACACAACCACACACACATGCACACATGCACACAATTTTTTTCTTTTTTAAATTTAAATTTTTATTTAGTATTTTATTTTCCCCCAGTTACATACAAAACCAAATTCCCCTCCACTGTAATATTTCCAATATTCACTTCTAAAATTTTGAGTTCCAAATACTCTCCCTTCACCACTCCCCACTCCCACCCCACTGAAAAGGCAGGCAATTAGATATAGGCTATATATGTGAATTCATACAAAATATATCTGTAATATTGTTATTGTAATACATGTTGTGAAAGAAAACATAGTCAAAAAATTTCAAGAAAAATAAAAAGTTTAAAAAAGTATGCTTAAATGTGTATTCAGACATTATCAGTTCTTTCTCTTGGGATGGATAGCATTTTTCATCATAAGTCCTTCAGAGTTGTCTTGGATTATTGTATTGCTGAGACTAGCTAAGTCATTCATAGGTGATCATCTTACAATATTGTTTTTAGTTTGTACACAGTACATTTCACTTTGCATCAGTCCATGAAAGACTTTCCAGGTTTTTCTGAGAGCATTCTGCTCATCTTTCTCATAGCACAATATTATTTCATCATAATCACATGCTACAACTTGTTCAGCCATTCTCCAGTTGATGGGTATCCTGCAATTTCCAACTCCTCACCACCAGAAAAGAGCTGCTATAAATATTTTTGCATATATGAGTCCCTTTCATTTAAAATAAAAAAGATCTCTTTTGAGATATAGACCTAATAGTGGTATTGCTAGGGCAATGGGTATTAATGGTTTTATAGCCCTTTGGGTATAGTTGCAAATTGCTCTACAGAATGGTTGAATCAGTTCACAACTCCACCACCAGTGCATGAATGCCTCATTTTTCCCACATCCCTTCCAACATTTGTTATTTATCTTTTCTGTCCTATTAGCAATCTAATAAGTATGAGGTATTACATCAGAATTGTTTTAGTATGCATTTCTCCAATTAATACTGAGTTAGGGTATTTTTTCATAAGGCTATAGATAGCTTTGATAATTTCATCTGAAAACTGATCATATCTTTTGATCATTTATCAATTGAGGAGTGGCTCTTATTTTTTATAAACTTGACAAATAAATTATATATACATTTATTAATTATAAATAAATTTGCCTAATCTATATGTTTGAGAAATGAGGCCATTATCAGAGAAACTTGCATCAATTTTTTTCAGTCACTATTGCTAACTGTATTTCCATCCATCCTATTCCTCCACCTTGTTTATTCTATTCTCTCTCTCCTTTCACACAGTCACTCCTCAAAAGTGTTTTTATTCCAACTACTGCCCACTCCAATCTGTCCTCCCTTCTATCACCCCACTTGTCTTATCCCCTTCCCCTCCTACTTTCCTATAAGGTAAGATAGATTTCTATACTTAATTGAGTGGGTATTTTACTCCCTCTTTGAGCCAATTCTGATGAGAGTAAGGCTCAATCACTTTCCTTCACCTGCTCCTTGTTTCCCTCTACTGTAAAAGCTTTTTCTTGCCTCTTTTATGTGAGATAATTTAGACCATTCTATCTCCTCTTTCTCCTAGTACATTCCTCTGTCACCCCTTAATTTTAGTTTTTAGATATCATCCCTTCATATTCAACTCACACCTGTGCACTCTCTCTCTCTCTCTCTTTTTATCTCTCTGTAGATATATAGATAGTTAGATAGATAGATAGATAGAGATAGAGATATTCTTTCTAACTACCCAAATATTGAAAAAGGTCTTTTTAGTTACAAATATCATCTTCCCATGTACAAATGTAAATAGTTTAACCTTATTAAGTCCCTTATAATTTCCCTTTCCTATTAACATTTTTTTGTTTCTCTTGAGTCCTATATGTCAAAGTAAAATTTTCTATTCAGTACTGGTCTTTTTATCAAGAATGCTTGAAAGTCCATTTTTCCCCCTGAAGGATTATACTCAGTTTTGCTGAGTAGGTAATTCTTGGTTGTAATCCTAGCTCCATTGCTTTCCAGAATATCATATTCCAAGGTCTCCAAACCTTTAATATAGAAGCTGCTAAATCTTGTGTTATCCTAACTGTGGCTGCACAATATTTGTTTCTTTCTGACTGCAATATTTTCTCCTTGACCTGGGAACTCTGGAATTTGGCTATAATATTCCCAGCAGTTTTCATTTTGGGATCTCTTCCAGAAGGTTACTGGTTGATTCTTTTCTTTTCTATTTTACCCCCTGACTCTAGAATATCAGGGCAGTTTCCTTTGATAATTTCTTGAAAGATGATGTGTAGGCTCTTTTTTATGTTATCATGGCTTTCAAGTAGTCTAATGATTTATAAATTATCTCTTCTGGATCTATTTTCCAGGGAAGTTATTTTTTCAATGAGATATGTAACATTTTCTTCTATTTTTTTCATTCTTTTGGTTTTATTGTTTCTGTGGTTCTCATGAAGTCATTAGCATTCATTTGCTCCATTCTAATTTTTAAGGAATTATTTTCTTCAGTGAGCTTTTGAACCTTCTTTTCTATCTGGCCATTTCTGCTTTTTAAGGCATTCTTTTCCTCATTAGTTTTTTTTGGACCTCTTTTACCATTTGACCCAATATGTTTTTTAAGGTGTTAATTTCTTCAGTATTTTTTGTGTCTCTTTTACCAAGCTGTTGACTCATTTTTCATGATTTTCTTGCATCACTCTCATTTCTCCTCCCAATTTTTCCTCTAACTCTCTTATTTATTCTCAAAATCCTTTTTGAGCTCTTCCATGGCCTGAGACCAATTCATATGTTTCTTGGAGGCTTTAGATATAGGAGTTTGATTTCATTACCTTTTTCTGAGTGAGTGTTTTGATCTTCCGTGTCACCATAGTAACTTTCTATAGTCAGATTTTTCCATTGTTTGCTAATTTTCCCAAACTATTACTTGACTTTCAACTATTTGTTAAAATAGGACTCTGATTCTGGGGTGGAGGGAGCACTGTCCCAAGTTTCAGGGGTTTTGTTTAGCTATTTTCAGAGATACGTCTAGGGACCTGTAAGTTTTCAGCTCTTCCAAAATGGTATGATTTAAGCAGAGGTGTTTACTACTCTCCTAGCATGTTCTCTTGTCTGTGAGTCACCACAAACACTCTTTTCTGCTCTGGAACTGTGAGGATGGTTCCCCCCTGCACTGTGGCTGCAAGCTCTGGTCTGCTTGTGCTTCTCCTCACCCTGGGACTGCCACCCAGGACTTTGACACTGATCTGAGTATGGGCAAAGTGATAGAGTCCTGTCTCAATGCTAGCAAAAAGATTCTTATAATCTTTTTTCTGACCAGTCGTTCAACCCCCTTATTGTCTGTTACCTGAGAGCTCTACAAGCAGCTGCTGCTGCTGCTAATTCAATCACTCACAAGTTCTGCTCCTGGCTTGCTGCGGCTGGAGTTTTGCTGATGTGGCATGTGCTGGACTGTGCTCCGCTCTCATCCTGCTACAACAGACCTTTCCTGCTGACTGTCTGACTAGTCTTTGGTATTCGTGGGTTGAGAAGTTTGGAAACCACCACTGCTTCCAATGATTCAGTCACCCCAAGGCCTGCTAATAGTTTATTGAGGTCCTCTCTGCAGATGTGGCCTATGTTTGACTTTGTTCTTTTCTTAGCCTGGTACAACTGACCTTTCCTTCTGACCTTCCAAGTTATCTTAGGTGGAAATTTGTTTTGCTCCACCTTTGGTGGGTTTGCTTGCTCTTGAATTTATTTAGAGCCATTATTAAAGGTATTTGGAGGAATTTGGGGGAGAACTCAGGCAAGTTCCTGCCTCTACTCTGCCATCTTGGCTCCCCCACACACTTTTAAGATGAATGAAGACAGATCTAAAGAATTACATAAATATCAATTGCTCATGGGTAGGCCAAATCAATATAATAAAACAAATATTCCATATAAATTAATTTGCTTATTAAGTTCCATACCAATCAAACTACTACGGAATTATTTTATAGATACCCAAAAAAATAAAATTCATCTAGAAAGACAAATAGTCAAGAATATCAAGGGAATTAATGAAAAAAATGAAGGTAGGTAGCCTAGCAGCACCAGATTTGAAACTGTATTAAAAAGTGGTTAACATGAAAACAATCTTGTACCAGGTAAGAAATAAAGAGGTAGATCAATGAAATACATTAGGTACATAACATCCTATGGCAAATGACCATAACAACTTCATGTTTGAGAAATTCAAAGATACAAGCTTTTAGGAGAAGAACACTAACAAAAACTGCTGGTAAAACTGGAAATCAGTTTGGCAGAAACTAGACATAAACCAATACCTTGCACTAATAGCAGATACCACAATAAGGTCAAAATGATTTAGACATAAAGTGTGGTAATGTAAGTAAATTATAAGAATATAGGAAATTTTACTTCTCATATCTGTGAGTAATGGAAAAATTATGATTAATATGAGATAAATAGGATCATGGGAGATAAGATGGATAATTTTAATTACATGAAATTAAAAAGGTTTTGCACAAACAAAAGTGATATAGCCAAAATTAGAATGAAAGCAAGAAACTGAGAACATTTTTACAGCAAGGTTTTCTAATAAATTCTTCATTTCTCAAATATATAGGGAACTATCATGCTTTTATTAAAATAAGAACCATTATCCAATTGATAAATATTCAAAGGATATGAACTGGAAGTCTTCCAAAGAAGAAATCAAAGTTAACAATTGTCATATAAAATATGCTCTAATCACTGTTAGTTAGAGAAATGCAAATTAAAACAATTCTGAGGTACCACCACTCATCTATCAGATAGGCCAAAATGTCAGAAAAGACAAATGACAAATCTTGGAAACAATGTGGGAAAGCTGGGACAATAATGCACTGTTTGTGGAACCGTAAAGTCCTCTCATTCTGGAAAACCATTTGAGACTATGCCCAAAGGAAAATAAGAACTGTGCATACCCTTTGATTTAGCAATACCACTAGATCTGTATCCCAAAGGAAGCAGTGAAAAAAGAGGGGGAAAAAATCTTTATGTACAATAATGTTTTAGCAACTTTTTTTTTGTTGTGGCTAAAAATTGGAAACTATGGGGATGCCCATTAATTAGGGAATGACTGAATAGGTTGTAGTATACTGCTGTGATGGAATACTATTACAGTATAAGAAATGAGAAGGGAAATGGTTTCAGAAAAGCCTGGGAAGAATGATATGAACTGATACAAAGCAAGGAGAACAGAACCTGGAGAAATTGTACACAGTAACTGCAATATTGTATCAACTATGAAATACTTAGCTACTCTAAACTATATAATGATCTCAAGGCAATTCCAAATGACTTATGATAAAAAATGCTGTTCATTTCAAGAGAACTAATCAACTCTGAAAGCCTATTGAAGCATACTTTTTAAAACCTGATTTTCCTGCTTTTTCAATGTGGCTAATATAGAAATATGACTTGCATGACTCCACATGTATAATTAATATTATATTTATTTCCTTCACAATGAGTGGGGCAAGAGGTGGAGGGAGGGAAAAAATTTGGAACTCATAATTTTAAAAAAGTGTCAATGTATGAGTGCAATGTAATACTATTGTGCAATAAGAAATGATGAACAAGCACATATCAGAAAAACCTGGAAAGACTTGTATGAATTGATGCAAAGTAAAATGAGAAGAATTAGGAAAATATTGTACACAGTAACAGTAACATTGTGCAATGATCAACTATAAATGATTTGGCTCTTCTTAGCAATATCCATGTGCAGATAAAGAATTGATGTACTCTGAGTACAGATAGAAGTATCATATTTCACTTCTTTTTTGTGGCTTTTTCTTTTGGTCTATTTCTTCTTTCACAAGTGTGATTAATATGGAAATATGTTTTAATGATTGTACATATATTACCTATATCAAATTGGTTACCATTTTAGGAAGAGGAGATGAGAGGAAGGGAAGGAGAAAAATTCAGAATTTAAAATCTTGTGAAAATGAATGCTGAAAATTGTCTTTACATAAGACTGGAAAAAATAAAATGTTATAATAAATAAAAAAAAAATGAGTGTCAAATTAAACAATCAAATAAGTAGTTTTTTTTTGAAGAAAAGAAAAAAATAAAAACAAGAATGTATTCTGGCATATTTAGAAGGTAATTGAATTGCATCAGAGGGCCTTAGCCAGCATATTTCATTTGAGTTTTGCTCTCTGTCCATTATGGCATACTTCCTTTCTAATAAAATAATCTATAAATTATTTACCAAGTGTTTTCTGTTGGTGGGTATATCTTAGGATAATATACAACACAGTGGTAAAATTTTCTTATATTCTTTTACTCTTTGTATTGTAATAAAAGCTTCTTCTATAAGTGACTTTTATTCAAAACACTTAGAAATATGAGATATATACACACAAAGGCAGTGTTGAGTAGTGGATGGAAAACCAGCTGTGATGTCAGAGAGACTTCAATCCTAGATCCAACTCTGACAAATTTATTGTGTGTCTGTATGATTCTAGGCAAATCATGTCACCTTTCAGTATGTTAGCTAATTCTCCAAGAGTGTTAGTTTTAGAAAGGGGGCTGACTTGCATTGGGGGGAGGGCATTTCCTCATCTGGGGTTTCATGTCAATAAAGTCAACTACCTAGTCCTCATGCCTATAGATCCATCAATGTAGAAGTACAATGAATTTTTTTTAGAAATGCTTAATGATGGCAGGTATGTTGGTACAAACTTATAATCGTAACTACCTTAAAGGCTGAGTCGATATCAATGAGGAATTATTAGTAAGTTCAACATTAAGATGGAGAGCCTTTGAATGGGGTGGTGAGTTGGGGAACACAAATTTACCAAAGAAGGGACAAAGTGGTCCACATCAGAAAAAAAAAGGTGTACGAGTAAGAGTGTTGGGCTATGAGGCATATCTAAATTAAAATACTAGTTTTGAAGTATTGATGTTAGGCATCTTCATTGAGTCTCAATTTCTTTATCTCTAAAATAGGTGCATCAGAGTAAATCTTTCTCTGTTAATTAAAAATTTTAAATAATTTATTTATTTTTAGTTTTCAACATTCATTTCCACAAAATTTTGAGTTTCAAATTTTCTCCCCATGTCATCCCTCCCCCTACCACAAGATGGCATGCATTCTGAATACCCCTTCTTTTAATCTGCCCTACCTTCTATCTTTCCCCCCCTTCTCTTCTCCCTTTCCCCTTCAATTTTCCTGTAGGTCAGGATAGATTTCTATACCTCATTGCCTATACATCTTATTTCCCAGTTGCATGTGAAAACATTTTTTAAACTTTTGTTTTAAAAATTTTGGCTTCCAAAATCTCTCTCTTCCTCCCTCCCCACCCACCCTCATTAAGAAGGCAAGCAAATCAATATGTAGTCATGCAAAACACTTTCATAGTAGTCATGTTGTGAAAAACTAAGTATATTTCCCTTAATCCTATCCCATCACCCCATTTATTCTACTCTCTCTTTTGACCCTGTCCCTCTTTAGAAGTGTTTGCTTCTGATTACCCCTCCCCCAATCTGCCCTCCCCTCTATCATCCCCCTGCTCTCTTATCCCCTTCCCCCCATTTTCCTGTAAGGTAAGATAGATTTCCATACCCAATTGAGTGTGTATGTTATTCTCTCCTTAAGACAAATCCAATGAGAATAAGATTCACTCATTCCCTCTCACTTTCCCCCATTTCCCCTCCACTGTAAAAGCCTTTTCTTGTCTGTTTCACATGAGATAATTTACCCCATTCTACTGCTCCCTTTCTTCTTCTCTCCATATAATCCTCTCTCACCCCTTAATTTCATTCTCCAGATATCACCCTTCATCTTCAACTCACCCTGTGCCCTCTATCTATCTACCTATCTATCTATCTACATAAATATATATATTTCCCTCCAACTACCCTAATGCTGATGAAGGTCTCATGACTCACAAATATCATCTTTCCATGCAGAATGTAAACAGTTTAACCTTAATAAGTCTTTATGATTTCTTTTTCTTGTTTACCTCTTCATGTTTCTCTTGAGTCTTATATCTGAAAGTCAAATTTTCTATTCAGCTCTGGTCTTTTCATCAAGAATGTTTGAAAGTCCTCTATTTCACTGAATATTCATTTTTTCCCCTGAAGGATTATGCTCAGTTTTGCTGGATAGGTGATTCTTGGTTATAATCCTATCTCCTCTGCCCTCTGGAATATTATATTCCAAGCCCTGTGGTTCCTTAATGTAAAAGCTGTTAAATCTTGTGTTATCCTGATTCTGTTTCCACAATACTTGAATTGTTTCTTTCTGGCTGCTTGCAAAATTTTCTCCTTGACCTGGGAACTCTGGAATTTGACTACAATGTACCTAGGAGTTTTTCTTTGGGGATCTCTTTCAGGAGGTGATCAGTGGATTCTTTCCATTTCTATTTTGCCTTCTGCTTCTAAAATATTAGGGCAGTTTTCCTGGATAATTTCTTGAAAGATGATGTCTAGGCACTTTTTTTGATCATGACTTTCAGATAGTCCAATAATTTTTAAATTCTCTTTCCTGGATCTATTTTCCATGTTAGTTTTTTTTTTCCAATGAGATATTTCACATTGTTTTCTATTTTCTCATTCTTTTGAATTTGTTTTACGGTGTCTTGATTTCTCATAAAGTCACTAGCTTCCAATTGCTCCATTCTAACTTTTATGGAAGTATTTTCTTCAGTGAGATTTTGGACTTTTGGTCATTTTTGCTTTTTAGGGCATTCTTCTCCTCATTGGCTTTTTGGACCTCTTTTGTCATTAGGGTTAAGCTATTTTTTGAGGTGTTATTTTCTTCAGTATTTTTTGGGTCTCCTTTAGCAAACTGTTGACTTGTTTTTCATGATTTTCTTGCATCACTCTCAGTTTTTCCTCTACTTCTCTTACTTGCTTCTCAAAATCCTTTTTGAGCTCTTCCATGGCCTGGGACCAATTCATACTTTTCTTGGAGGCTTTGGATGTAAGAGCTTTGACTTTGTTGTCTTCTTCTGATTGTATGTTTTGATCTTCTTTGTCACCAAAGTAAGATTCTATGGTCTGACTCTTTTTGGGCTGCTTACTCATGATTTCCAGCCAATTACTTGAGTTTTAAACTCTTTGTTAAGGTAGGGGTCTGTTTCCAGAATGGAGAATGTACCTTTCCAAACTTCAGGGTTTTTGTGCATCTGTTTTCAGAGGTACTTCTAGGGACCTGTAAATTTTCAGTTCTTCCAAGTTGCTATGATCAAGGGTGAGGTGTTTACTTCTTTCCTGGACTGTGGTCTGGTCTATGAGTAATCACAAGCACTCTCTTCTGTCTTGGAAGTGTGAGGAGGATTCTCTCTCCGCAGCCACTACAAACTCCACCATGCCAGCGTTTCTCCTCTAGTTCCAGGCCTGCCACCCATAACTGTGACCCAGATCCAAGCGTGGGCAAAGCAAGAGAATCCTGCACCAGCAGAGAGATTCCTGCCATCCTCCTCTGATCAGCCACTTGGTTCCTCCTCAGTCTGTGGGCTGGAAGCTCAGGAAGCAGCTGCTGCCCTGGGGCTACACTCAGGAACTGGGGCTGGGACTTAGCTTCTCTCTCTCACTGAAGACACAGACTTTTCCTACTGACCTTCTAATCTATCTTTGGCGTTCATGGGTTGGGAAGTCTGGAAACCACCACAACTGCCTGTGACTAAGTCCTCTGAGCCTTGCTCTGGGTTTGCTGAGGCCTGCACACCCATGTCAAACTGCGCTCCTCTCCCAGTCCGATACAATATACCTTTCTGATCAACCATCCAGGTTGTCTTGGGCTGGAAATTTGTTTCACTCTGTCTTTTTGTGGGTTCTGCTGCTTTAGAATTTGTTTAGAGCCATTTTTTTAGGTATTTGGAGGGGTTTGGGGGACAGCTCAAGCAAATCACTCCTTTTACTCAGCCACTGTGGCTCTGCCCTAATTAATTTTTTTTTTAAAAAATGTATTTTCTATTGATTTCTTTTGTAATCTTATGTATTTCAGTCCATGCCTTAAAAATATCATTCTTAGAAGGGTTACATAGGTGTCATCAGATTGTCTAAGGGTTTGGGCGTGACACAAATAATGATTAAGGACTCTGGACAAAATGTTCTCTATGGTTACAGATTATAGATTTTGAACTTGAAGGATGCTTAGTTATCACTTAGCCCAACATTCTCAATTTACATATGGACTAACTGAGGTCCAGAGACATTAAGTGATTCATTCACATTTACACAGCTAGCAAGTGGGAGATCCATTATTTAAACTAGCTCCATACTTAGTTCTCTTCCCACTGCACAATACTGCCTCAAAAATTATAAGCATATCTTTTCAAGCTGGAGTTAAACTCTAATATTTTTAATTAGTAGAAGCAACATAGAATAATTCTAGTATTTCTATTCCAGCTTCTCCATCTATTTTTGCTAGGTCGTTTGTGTCTTATGACTGAAAAAAAGAAATTAAATTTGAAACATTTTTACTGAAGCTTAATTTTTATTTTTAATAAAATATTGAAAAAATAGTGGTTATTTTTTCCCCAAGAAAAAAATGGTAGCACTGGTAAAAAAAAATCAAAATTTGTGGGTCAGGAGTCCTAATAAACTCATTTCATCAATAAGAGGCCCTGGTGTCATAATTATTCATGAAAGAGGGGGTTTTCTGGTTGTTCTTTTTGCTTTTTTTGTGCCTGTTTTCCTTTTGTTTGTTTTAGTCAATTTTTAAACTCTGAAATATCAGAAATGTTCCTTGGATTCACAAGATATTTCTTAGGAGAACAACATGTACTTCCTCTGCTGGCTACCCATTAGAGGGCAATGTTATCATATATATTGAAGGCTTGAATTAATTTCATCAAGGCAGAATCAAGAAAAAAATGAATTTACTATTTCATTTATACTACATAAAAGTGAATATGACTTTGCTCATATGAAAAGATTATGCCTTCTATGTCAAGTTGTATGTTTCAAAACCACTTTATTCCAGGACTATATAATAGTCAAGCCTCTTCCATGAGGACCTGACAATAATTCTCTGTTTAATTGTTTTTAAAAAGTTCTATGTGCAATTTAATTTTGGAAATAGCATAAAAGATGCTATTGACCCACAAAATTTAAAACTCATTCCCCACCTTTTATGGTAGATTTTATTGCTGGGGCACAAATAATTGTCTAAATCATAACTTATTATGTGAGGATGATACATCATAATATTCTATTTTAATATAAATACAATAGGAAAAAGAGCCATAATATACCCTAGAGGCAATGTAATAATTAAAAAAGAACATTTGAATGGGTATTAAGAAAACTGTGTTCTCAGAGATGGAACCATGATGGCAGAGCAAAGGCAGAGACTTCTTGATTTCTACCCCAAACCCCTCCAGATAACTTTAAATAATGACTCTAAACAAATTCTAGAGTGGGAGAACCCACAAAAAGACAGAGTGAAATAATTTTCTAGCCCAAGACAACTTAAAAAGTTGGCATGGAAGGTCTGCTGCACCAGGGTGAGAGAGGAGCACAGTCCAATACAGGGCACACCAGTATAGACCTAGACCCAGCAAATTAGGAGCAGGTCTCAGGGCGATTGAATCAATGGCAGCAGTGATGGTTTCCAGATCTTTTAGCCCACAGATGGTAAAGAGGTCAGACAAAAGATCAGAAGATTTACAGAGGTCCCTTTTCCTGGCAAAACTCTCTTGCATTGCCTATATTTGGATCTGGATTGAAGTGCTGGGTCTGAGTCCCAGTGTGAGGAGGAGCATTAGCATAGCAGAACCTGTGGCCATAGAAGAGTAGGGACTCTGCTCACAGTTACATGGTTGAAAAGAGTGCTTGTGGTCACACACAAACCAGTGCATGGTACAGGAGAGTAGTAAACACACCTCTTCCTAGATCAAACCAGCTTTGAAGAGCCAAGAAATTACAGGTGTTCAGAATTACCTCTGAAAATAGCTGCATAAAAACCCTCCACCATGGAAGCAGAGCCCCACTTCAGCATAGAGTTAAAAGTCAAGGAAGAGATTGGAAAATTTAGCAAACAACAGAAAAATATTCTGACCATAGAAAGTTACTATGGTGACAAGGAAGATCAAAACACACACTCAGAAAAAGGCAACAAACTAAAAGTTTGTGCATCCAAAGCCATGGTTTCAGGCCATGGAAGAGCTCAAAAAAGGATTTTAAAAAACAAGTAAGAGAAAGAGAAGTAAAATCGGGAAGAGAAATGAGAGTGATGCAAGAAAATAATGGGAAAAAAAAGAACCAACCACTTGACAAAAAGGGGACAAAAATACAGAAGAAATTAACACCTTAAAAAATAGATTGGGCTAAATGGTAAAAGAGTGACAAAAATTCAAGGAAGACAAGAATTCCTTGAAAAGCAGAATTGGTCAAATGGAAAAAGATATATAAAAATTCAATCAAGAGAACTCCTTAAAAAAGTAGAATTGAAGAAAATAATTCCTTGAAAGTTAGACTTGGGTAAGTAGAAGCTAATGCCTTTATGAGATACCAAGAAACAATAAAACAAAATCAAAAGAATGAAAAAGTAGAAGAAAATGTGAAATATCTCATTGAAAAAAAACAGCTAACCTGGAAAATAGAAGCAAGAGAGATTTTCTTTTTGCTTTTAAGGGTATTTTATTTTTCCCACAATTATGCATCAAGAATTTTTTTTTAGCATTCATTTTTACAAGACTTTGAGTTCCAATTTTTTCTCCCTTTCTCCCTCCCTTCTTCCTCTCCCCTCTTCTGAAAATGGTAAGCAGTTTGATATAGTTTATATGTATATGCTATGATGTAAAACATTTCCATATCCATCACTGTTGTGTAAGAAGAAACAGAACAAAAAGAAAACAAAAACTCAAGAAAAAATAAAGTAAGCAAAATAATATGCTTCAATCTGCATTCAGAGTTTATTGGTTCTTTATCTGGTTATGGATAGCATTTTCCTTCATGAGCCCTTTGTATTTGTCTTGGATCATCCTGTTGCTGAGAAAAGCTGTCATTCATAGTTGATCATCACATGATGTTGCTTGGTGTTTTCCAGATTCTGCTTATTTCACTTTGTATCAGTTTGTACAAGTTTTTTCAGGTTTTTCTGAAATGTGAGTGTTCATCATTTCTTATTGCACAATAGTATTCCATTACATTCATATACCACAGCTTATTCAGCCATTCAACAGTTGATGGGCATCCACTTCATTTCCAAAATTTGCCACCACAAATAGGGTTGTATTATATATATTTTTACAAAGTAACATATAAACAGATTTAATAGTAATGATAATACCAATATCAATAATAGTAATAATAGCTAACATTTATATACTGATTTAAGGTTTGTGAAACATTTCGCATACGTGTTAATTTGAGCCTCACAATAATGCTGTGAGGTAAGTATTATTATTTCCACCATTTTTCAGATGAGAAAACTGAGGCTGTTGAAAACACTGTTTAAAAGTAATGGCTTCAGGCAGCTAGGTGATGCAGTGGATAGAGCACCGACCCTGAAGCCAGGAGGACCTGAGTTTAAATCTGGTCTCAGACCAAACACTTAACACTTACTAGCTGTGTGACCCTGGGCAAGTCACTTAACCCCACTTGCCTAAAAAAAAATGGCTTCTTGGCCCCCGATATAAACAAAACCTGTATGTGGAAAAGCTAAAGGGTAGCAGAAATAAAAGAATAATCAATCAATTAGCAAACCTTTATCAATTGTTTTCTATGTGCTGAACACTGGGCTAAATTTTGGGAACAGAAAAAGAGGCAAAAACCAGCCCTGACCTCAAAGAGCTTACAATCTATTGTAGCTTGCAATCTGATCAGAATAATGGCCACTTTAGTCAGAAAAGGTTTCTTAGAAGACATGAGTTTCTTGGGCGGAGCCAAGATGGCTGAGGGAAAGCAGTGACTGTCTTGAGCTTTCTCACAAAGCCCTCCAAATACCTATAAAAAATGGCTCTAAACAAATTCTAAAGCAGCAGAACCCACAAAAAGATAGAGTGAAACAAATTTCCAGCCTAAGACAGCCTGGATGGTTGATCAGAAAAGTATATCACGCTGGGTGGAAAGAGGAGCGCAATTCAGTATGGGCATGCAGGCTGCAGCAACCCTAGAGCAGGCCTCAGAAGACTGAATTGCAGGTAGCTGTGGCGGTTTCCAGACTTCTCAACCCCTGAATGCCAAAGACAACTTAGAAGGTCAGTGGGAAAAGTCTGTGACTGCGGTGAGAGAGGAGCTAGGTCTCAGCCACAAGTCTTGAGTGCAGCCCAGGGCTGTGGCTTTTTCCTGAGATTCAGGCCCACAGACTGAGGGGGAATTGAATGGCTGACTGGAGGGGGATTGCAGGGATCTCTTTGCCAGTGCTGAGGCAGGAATCTCTGGCTTTGCCCACGCTTGGATCTGGGTCACAGTTCTGAGGGGCGGCCCTGAGGTGAGGAGGAATGCTGGTGTGGTGGAACTTGTTGTGGCAGTGGAGAGGAAACACCTTGCTACTTATCATACCACCTTGGAAGAACTGAAAATTCTCAGGCCCCTAGAAGTACCTCTGAAAACAGCTGTACAAACGCCTGAAGCTTGGGACAGTACACTCTTCACATTGGAAGCAGACTTTTACCTTAACAAAGAGTTTAAAACTCAAGAAATTGGCCAGGATCATAAGTAAGCAGTGCAAAAAGAGTCAGACTATATTATCTTACTTTAGTGACAAATAAGATCAAAATATTCAACCAGAAGAAGACAACAAAGTCAAAGCTCCTACATCCAAAGCCTCTAAGAAAAATATGAATCAGTCCCAGGTCTTGGAAGAGCTTAAAAGTGATTTTGAGAAGCAAGTAAGAGAAGTAGAGGAAAAACTAAGAGTCTTGCAAGAAAATCTTGAAAAACAAGTCAACAGCTTGCTAAAGGAGACCCAAAAAAAATACTTAAAGAATAGCCTAACCCAAATGGCAAAAGAGGTCCAAAAAGCCAATGAGGAGAAGAATACCTTAAAAAGCAAAATTGGCCAAAAGGGAAAGGAAGTCCAAAAGATTATGGAAGAAAATACTTCCTTAAAAATTAGAATAGAGCAATTAGAAGCTAGTGACTTTATGAGAAATCAAGGCAGTGTAAAACAAATCCAAAAGAATGAAAAATTAGAAAACAATGTGAAATATCTCATTGGAAAAACAACTGACCTGGAAAATAGATCCAGGAGAGAGAATTTAAAAATTATTAGACTATCTGAAAGCCATGATCAAAAAAAAAGAGCCTAGACTTCAGCTTTCAAGAAATTATTGAGGTAAACTGTCCTGCTATTTTAGAAACAGAGGGCAAAATAGAAATTGGAAGAATCCATCAATCTCCTCTTGAAAGAGATCCCCAAAGAAAAACTCCTAGGAATATTGTAGCCAAATTCCAGAGTTCCCAGGTCAAGGAGAAAATATTACAAGCATTCAGAAAGAAACAATTCAAGTATTGTGGAAACACAATCAGGATAACACAAGATTTAGCTGCTTCTACATTAAGGGACCACAGGGCATGGAATATAGTATTCTGGAGATCAAAGGAGACAGGATTACAACCAAGAATCACCTGCCCAGCAAAACTGAGTATAATCCTGCAGGGGGAAAATGGTCATTCAGCTAAATAGAGGACTTTCAAGCTTTCTTGATGAAAAGACCAGAGTTGAATAGAAAATTTGATTTTCAAATACAAGACTCGAGTGGAACATGAAGAGGTAAGCAGGAAAGAGAAAATCATAAGAGACTTATTATGGTTGAACTGTTTACATTCCTGCATGGAAAGATGATATTTGTAACTCATGAGACCTTTGTCAGTATTAGGTTAGTTGGAGGGGAAAGAATTATATGTACGTATATATAGATATAGATAGATAGAGGGTACAAGGTGAGTTGAAAATGAAGGGGTCATATCTGGAGAATAAAATTAAGGGGTGAGAGAGGAATATACCAGGAGAAGGAGAAAGAGAGAGGTAGAATGGGGTAAATTATCCCACACACACACAAAAAAAAAAACAGAAAAGGCTCTTACAGTAGAGGGGAAATGGGGGAAGGTGAGAGGGAATGAGTGAATCTTATTCTCATAGGATTTGACTTAAGGAGGGAATAACATACAAACTCAGTTGGGTGTGGAAATCTGTTTTACCCTACAGGAAAATGGTGGGGGGAGGGGACAAGAGAGTAGGGTAATGATAGAGAGGAGGGCAGATTGGGAAAGGGAGTAATCAGAAGCAAATACTTCTGAGGAGGGCCAGGGTCAAAAGAAAGAATAGAATAAATGGGTGGGTGGGATAGGATTAAGGGAAATAGAGTTATTTTTTTACAGCATGTCTACTATGGAAGTGTTTTGCATAACTGCACATATAAAACCTATATTTAGTTGCTTGCCTTATCAATGAGGGTGGGTGGGGAGGGAGGAAGGGAGAAAATTTGGAACCCAAAGTTTTAAAAAGATGTTTTAAAAAATGTTTTCACATGCACCTGGGAAATAAGAAATATAGGAAATGGGGTACAGAAATCCATCCTGCTCTACAGGAAAATTGAAGGGGAAGGGGATAAGAGAAGGGGGAGAGAGATAGAAGGGAGGGCAGACTAGGGGAAGGAATATTCAAAATGCATGCCATCTTGGGGTGGTGGGAGGGGAGAGATGGGGTGAAAATTTGGAGCTCAAAATCTTGTGGAAGTAAATGTTGAAAACAAAAAAAATAAATAAAAATTACCATAAAAAATACTTGTCTTAACAACAGTGAAAAGTGGTAGTCTAACCACAAAGTGAGACACAGCTAGGAAAAGCAGATAGATTGACTCAAAATGCATGACCATGCATGACAGTATGGTCCCAATTAGTCATGTGTCAAACACCACTGTGAAAATTTGGCTATCCAGATTAGAGGGAGATAGCGTGAGGCATTGGAAATAGAACTGAGCTTATAGCCGGAAGACCTGGGTTTGGCTTATGGGTTGATTTTTCCACATTCTATCTGCATGAACTTGGACAAATAGTTGCCCCTCTCTGAGACTCAGTATACTTACATGAAATGTAAACTTAATAATGTAGGATTGATATGATGATCACATTTGATAATATGAGAAAGATATCTTGCAAAACATAACATATTATGCAAATGTAAGTCATAATCATCATCTAATAAAATTTAGTTCATTTTTGAAAAAAAAAAGACATGAGTTTCTTGCACCAAGTTTTAATGAAGTCATAGCTACAAATTGATGGAGAGGAATATGATAGAGGAACTCTGAGTTGGTAGAAATGGCATCAGCAAAAGTCCCCAAATGAGAGCAAGGGATATTGGGGAGATCATAATTTGACTTTGTTGGAATAGTGAAAGATGATATTGAAAACATGGATTGAGGAATAGCTGGTGGTGACATAGAATCTGGGGGAGTCACAGACCTGTGGGAAATAACTTTGGAATAAAATTTTCATCTTGATATTATTTATCTTCTATAAAATGAGGTTAAGATGTTTAGATTCTCCTCCTTAGCATCATCATTATGGTGCTGTCATCATTGTCCAGTTGTTTAGTTGTGTTCAACTCTTCATAACCTCATAGACCACATCACACAAATATTGACTGTGGGGTTTTCTTAGCAAAGATATTAGCGTGGTTTACCATTTCCTTTTCCAGTGGATTAAGGAAAACAGAAGTTAAATGATTTTCCCAGGGTCACACAGGTAGTAAGTGTCTGAGGTTCAATTTGAACTCAGGTCTTCCTGCCTCCAGGCGAAGTGCTCTATCCATTGAGTCACCTATTTGCCTCTGTCATTATGATACTAGGCTCTAAGGCTATATATTGTATTCTGATGCTTCAATTGGATACATTACTCCATGGATTCCCCCATCAGTGACCATCACAACTCATATGTTCTCCTTCTATGTAATTCTTATCCCACAAAGTCTTCACAAAGGATCCAAAGTTCAAGGTCTCCTTTTGGATCTGGGAGCCAAGGATATACTTGGGTTGAAAAAGTAGATCAACATATTAAAAAAAAGTCTCTTGTAAGTAGGTATAATTTTATTCTTTGTATTTGTATCTCCAGTGGTTAACACAGTGCTGGGCCCAAAGCAGGTCTTCAATAAATGCTTGCTGATTGAATGATTACTTGGTAATTTACTTTTATCACTCTCTATGACTGCATGACCAGCCCACCTGTCTTTCTTTTTATTTCCTTGAAATGAAAATTTATTGCTATATATTTTGAATCCTGTCTTGCATTCTGCTCTGTATATGACATGTTTTTTTTCTTATTCTATATTAAAGTTTTTTTTTTCTTCAGTCAAAGACAAGATTCATTAGAACATCTGCCATATTGGCCAGACTCTTAAGGAATCTGAATATTACTGAGCTATTGGCTAGATTTTAAGAATCTTATCCCCTTAATAGAGACAAGATGGGCCTTACATACAGAAAGAGTATGGGAGGGATCTAGGAGTGGTCAAGTAGTTTGCAGGGGACAGTGAGGTAACAGAACTCCAGGGACCTGAATCATGTGGCCAAGAGTGAATGGAACCTAGATAGGATTAAGGATAGGAAGTGGACAGGGGCCATCTGGAGGTAATAAACAATGGAGGGCTTGGTAACAGAATTGGGAGATTGGGCTTGGCAATAATGAAGGGTCAGTTGATAAGATTATAGCCTCAAGTGAATGACAGGAATTTAACCATGTGGGAAAGTCCAGGGTTTTTCCTTTTGCGGGAATCTAGATCCCATCCTCATCATTCCCCCCTCAAACAAATGGGACCCAAATTCTTTTGGGGTAAGGAGTAAAGGACTTGGCTTCTGAAACTGCTTCCTGCTGGCAAGGGGCTTAGAGCTGTCCATGTTTTGAGGGGATCCTAAAGAGGAGTTTGACTGGAACTGAGCACAGGTTGCATCCAGGTAATGATGGGGGGGACATAGGCTGGTACCCTGCTTCTTGCTACTAACTGGAGGTGAATGGTCTGTAGTCTGGAAGATACAAATCTGACAGAAAAGACTACAGGAGCCAGATGTAACAGGATAAAACACCCTTAGTTTTGTTAGGATCCAGATAATTCAGTTTTCCAGCCATGCAGTATCAAATCCACCTCATAGTCAGACTCAGGAATAACCAGGTGAGTAACATTCTTTTTCAAAGGAACATAATGGGGAAACTGAGCCAGGAAGATCTCATCTTAGACTGAGGCTAAAATTGTCCTCTCAGCTTTTTCCAGTGCAGCCTTCCCACCAGTATCACATTCTCTCTGATGAGGATGGGATCTAGACCCCCAAAAAGGAAAAACTCTGGACTTTCCCACATGGCTAAATTCCTGTCATTCACCTGAGGCTATAATCTTATCAACTGACCCTTCATTATTGCCAAGCCCAATCTCCCAATTCTGTTACCAAGCCCTCCATTGTCTATTACCTCCAGATGGCCCCTGTCCACTTCCTACCCTTAATCCTATCTAGGTTCCATTCACCCTCGGCCACATGATTCAGGTCCCTGGAGTTCTGTTATCTCACCGTCCCCTGCAAATGCTTGTGGCATTTCTCTCCGATGGTAGATTATTGATTATTGATGAATTATGATCCATCAGACAACTCAAAATAAAATCCCATGAGTTTTTATCTCAAACATCAAGTTTCACTAATCACAGCTTAGAAAAAACTTTTCCAGGATTTACATCTTAAATTTAAATTTGTCCTGGTGCAAAAAGCCAATCATTAGAGATTATTTCTATATATTTACAAATCCTCATCAGGACAAAACCAGAACAAGCTTTTTGGCAAGTTTACACATTAAAACAATAACTAACAATAGTCAAATTATATTAGCAGTAACCAAATTAGGAAAAGTTGCTTGACATAGCAGATACAAAAAATCCACCAATTTGAAACTTGACACAAGCCCATTACCAATCAGGTGAATTCAATTTTGTTAAATGTCATTTACAAATTACTTTCTTTTTGTGAAAAACTAAGTATATTTCCCTTAATTCTATCCCAAACCCCCATTTATTCTATTCTCTCTTTTGACCCTGTCCCTCCTTAGAAGTGTTTGCTTCTCATTACCCCCTCCCCCTATCTGCCCTCCCCTCTATCATCCTCCTGCTCTGGTCCTCCCTTCCCACCCATTTTCCTCTAGGGTAAGATAGATTTCCATACACAATTGAGTGTGTATGTTATTCTCACCTTAAGCCAAATCCCATGAGAATAAGATTCACTCATTCCATCTCACCTTCCCCCATTTCCCCTCCACTGAAAAAGTTTTCTTCTCTGTTTTATGTGAGATAATTTACCTCTCCATTTCTCCTTCTATCCATATAATCCTCTGTTACCCCTTAATTTTATTCTCCAGATATCACCCCTTCATCTTTAACTCACCCTGTGCCCTCTAACTATCTATCTATCTATCTATCTATCTATCTATCTATCTATCTATCTATCTATCTGTCTATTTATCTATCTACATACATATATATTTTTCCCTCCAAGTACCCTAATGCTGACAAAGGACTCATGAGTTACAAATATCATCTTTCCATGCAGAATGTAAATAGTTCAACCTTAATAAGTCTCTTACAATTTTTCTTTCCTGCTTACCACATTATGTTTCTCTTGAGTCTTGTATCTGAAAATCAAATTTTCTATTCGGCTCTGGTCTATTCATCCAGAATGCTTGAAAGTCCTCTATTTCACTGAATATTCATTTTTCCCCTGCAGGATTATACTCAGTTTTGCTGGGTAGGTGATTCTTGGTTGTAATCCTATCTCCTTTGCCCTCCAGAATATTATATTCCAGGCCCTGAGGTCCCTTAATATAGAAGCTGCTAAATGTTGAGTTGTCCTGACTGTGTTTCCACAATACTTGAATTGTTTCTTTCTGGCTGTTTGCAATATTTTCTCCTTGACTTGGGAACTCTGGAATTTGGCTACAATATTCCTAGGAGTTTTCCTTTGGGGATCTCTTTCAGGAGGTGATTAGTGGATTCTTTCCATTTCTATTTTGCCTTCTGGTTCTAAAATATCAGGGCTGTTTTCCTTGATATTTTCTTGAAAGATGATGTCTAGGCTCTTTTTTGATCATGACTTTCAGATAGTCCAATAATTTTTAAATTCTCTCTCCTGGATCTATTTTCCAGGTCAGTTGTTTTTCCAATGAGATATTTCACATTATTTTCTATTTTTTCCTTTTGGATTTGTTTTACCATGTCTTAATTTCTCATAAAGTCACTAGCTTCCAATTGCTCCATTCTAATTTTTAAGGAAGTATTTTCTTCAGCGAACTTTTAGACTCCCTTTTCCATTTGGTCAATTTTGTGTTTTAGGGCATGCTTTTCCTCATTGGCTTTTTGGAACTCTTTTGCCATTTGGGTTAGGTTATTTTTTAAGGTGTTATTTTCTTCAGTATTTTTGGGGTCTCCTTTAGCAAATTGTTGACTTGTTTTACATGATTTTCTTGCATCACTCTCAGTTTTTCCTCTACTTCTCTTACTTGCTTCTCAAAATCCTTTTTGAGCTCTTCCATGGCCTGGGACCAATTCGTATTTTTCTTGGAGGCTTTGGATGTAGGAGCTTTGACTTTGTTGTCTTCTTCTGATTGTATGTTTTGATCTTCTTTGTCATCAAAGTAAGATTCTATGGTCTGACCTTTTTGCACTGCTTACTCATGATCCCAGCCAATTACTTGAGTTTTAAACTCTTTGTTAAGGTAGGGGCTTGCTTCCAGTGTGGAGAATGTACTGTCCCAAGCTTCAGGGGTTTTGTGCATCTGTTTTCAGAGATACTTCTAGGGACTTGCAAATTTTCAGTTCTTCCAAGTTGCTATGGTCAAGGGTGAGGTGTTTACTCTTTTCCGGGACTGTGGTCTGGTCTATGAGTGACCACAAGCAGTCTTTTCTGTCTTGGAAGTGTAAGGAGGATTCTCTCTCCACAGCCACTACAAGCTCCACCATGCCAGTGTTCCTACTCTCACTCCAGGACCACCACTTAGAACTGTGACCCAAATCCAAGCACAGGTAAAGCAAGAGAATCTTGAACCAGCAAAGAGATCCCTGCAATCCCCCTCTGATCAGCCACTCGATTCCACCTCAACACGTTAATTGATCTGCCTTGAGGCACCCAGCTAGTGTGTCAGAAGGAGGAATTGAATCCAATTCTCTCTGGCTAGCAGGACAGCTCTCTATTACCCACATCATTCTGCTTTTCTTTTTTTAAGTTTTTTTTTCCAATTTGTTTATTTATTTTTAGTTTCCAACATTCACTTCCATAAGATTTTGAGTTCCAAATTTTCTCCCCATCTCTCCCCTCCCCCCATTTCATGAAAGCATGCATTCTGATTACCCCTTCTCCCAAATCTTCCCTCCCTTCTATCACCTCCCCCTTCTATTTTCCTGTAGGATAAGATAGATTTCTATACCCCCTTGCATACGTATCTTATTTCCCAGTTGCATGTAAAAACAATTTTTAACATTTGTTTTTAAAACTTTGAATTCCAAATTCTCTCCCTTCCTCCCTCCTCACCCACCTTGATTGAGAAGGCAAGCAATTCAATATAGGTTATTCATGTGTAGTCACACAAAATATTTCCATGATAGTCATGTTGTGAAAAACTAATATTTCCCTTCATTCTAACCTACCCCTCACTTATTTTATTCTCTCCTTTGACCCTTTCCCTCCTCAGAAATGTTTGCTTCTGAATACACCCTCCCCCAATCTGCCTTCCTTTCTATCACCCCTCCTGATTTTATCCTCTTCCACCCTACTTTCCTGTAGGATAAGGTAGATTTCCATACCCAATTGAGTGTGCATGTTATTCTCTCCTTAAGCCAAATCCAATGACAGTAAAGTTCATTCATTCCCTATCACCTACCCCCTTTTCCCTTCCATTGTAAAAGCTTTCTCTTGACTCTTTTATGGGAGATAATTTACCCCATTCTCTCTATCCCCTTTTCCTTTTCCCAATACATTCCTCTCTTACCCCTCAATTTTAGTTTTTAGTTATCATTACTTCATATTCAACTCATCCTATCTATATATATTCACCTCACCCTTTGTCTATATATATGTATATATATATATAATATATATACATATGTATGCATATATACTCTTTTCAAACTACCCTAATAATGAGAAAGGTCTCATAAGTTACAAATATAATCTTTCCATGTAGAAATATAAACAGTTCAACATTAATAAGTCCCTTATGATTTCTTCTTCCTGTTTGCCTTTTCATGCTCCTCTTTCTATTTTCATGCTTCTCTTGAGTCTTGTATTTGAAAGTCAATTTTTTCTGCTCTGCTTCTCAAGAACACATTAAATTACTCTATCTCATTGAATGTCATTCCCTGCCTCAGTTTTGCAGGGTATGTGATTCTTAGTTTTAATCCTAGCTCATTTGACCTCCATAACATCATATTCCAAGCACACAATCCTTTAATGTAGAAACTACTAGAACTTGTGTTATCCTGATTTTGTTTACACAATACTTGAATCATTTCTTTCTGGTTACTTGAAATATTTTCTCCTAGACTTGGGAACTCTGGAATTTAGCTACAATATTCCTGGGAGTTTTCCTTTTGGGATTTCTTTCAGGAGTTGGTTGGTGGATTCTTTCAATTTCTATTTTATCCTCTGGTTCTAGAATATCATGGCAGTTTTCCTTGATAATTTCTGGAAAGGTAATATCTAGGCTCTTTTTTTGATCATGACTTTCAGGTAGTCCAGTAATTTTTAAATTTTATCCCCTGAATCTATTTTCCAGTTTAGTTGTTTTTCAAATGAGATATTTCACATTATCTTCTATTTTTTCATTCTTATGAATTTGTTTTACAGTGTCTTGATTTCTCATAAAGTCATTAGCTTCCAATTGCTCCATTCTAATTTTTAAAGAAGTATTTTCTTCAGTGAACTTTTGGACTCCCTTTTCCATTTGGCTAATTTTGCTTTTTATGGCATACTTCTCCTCATTGTCTTTTTGGACCTTTTTTGCCATTTGGGTTAGGCTATTTTTTAATGTGTTGTTTTCTTCAGTATTTTTTGGGTGTCTTTTAGCAAGCTGTTGACTTGTTTTTCATGATTTTCTTGCATCACTCTCAGTTTTTCCTCTACTTCTCTTACTTGCTTCTCAAAATCCTTTTTGAGCTCTTCCATGGCCTGGGACCAATTCATATTTTTCTTGGAGGCTTTGGATGAAGGAGATTTGACTTTGTTGTCTTCTTCTGATTGTATGTTTTGATCTTCCTTGTCACCAAAGTAAGATTCTATAATCTGACTTTTTTCTGCTGTTTGTTCATGTTCCCAGCCAATTATCTGACTTTTTCACTCTTTGTTAAAGTTGGGCTCTGCTTCCAGGGTGGAGGATGTACAGTCCCAAGCTTCAGAGGTTTTGTTCAGCTGTTTTCAGAGATTCTTCTAGAGACCTGTAAGTTTTCAGTTCTTCCAAGGTGGTATGATCTAAGGAGGGGTGTTACTCTTCTCTTGGCCTGTGCTCTGCTCTGTGAGTGACCACAAGAACTCTTTTCTGCCCTGGAACTGTGAGGAGGCTTTCATCTCCACTGCTGCCACAAGCTTTGCTATGGCAGTGTTCCTCCTCACCCTAGGACTGCCTCCCAAGACTGCAACCCAGATCCAAGTATATGCAAAGCAACAGAATCCTGCCTCAGTGCCAGCAAAGAGATTCCTGTAATCTCCTTCTAATCAGTTGTTCAATCCCCTTACCATCTGTGGGCTGAAAGCTCTGGAAGCAGCAGCAGCAGCTGCTGCTGCAGCCACTGCAGTAGCTATCACCACTGCCATCCCTACCCTAAGGCTACACTGTGTTCCTCTCCCACTCAGATCTGACAGACCTTTTCCACTGACCTTCTTAGTTATTTTTGTTGTTTGTTGTTTTAGAAGTCTGGAAACTACCACTGTTGTCTATGATTCAGTTACATAAGACCTGCTCTGGGTTTGCTGGGGCCGTTCTGAGCTGGCATGGCTCATGCTGAACTGTGTTCCTCTCTTAGCCTAGTACAACAGACCTTTCCTGTTAACCATCCAGGTTGTCTTGGGCTGGAAATTTGTTTCACTCTGTCTTTTGTGGGTTCAGCTCCTCTAGAATTTGTTTAGGGTTGTTTTTAGAGGTATCTGGAGTGGTTTGGAAGAGAGCTCAAGCATGTCCCTGCTTTGACTCTGCCATTGTGGTTCTGCCCTTTGCTATAATATGTTTTGCACATGCATGTCCTTTTCCCCTTTTTATGATCTCTTTGGGATGCAGACGTAGTAATGGTATTGCTAGATCAAAGGGTATATACAGTTTGGTTGCCCTTTGAGCATAGTTCTAAATTGTTCTCTAGCATGGTTGGATCAGTTCTCGCTCAACTCCACCAACAGTGCATTAGTGTCCCAATTTCCCACATCCTCTCCAACATTTGTCATTTTCCTTTTTTGTCATATTAGCCAATCTGATTGTATGAGGTGGTACCTGAGAGTTGTTTTAATTTGCACTTCTCTAACCAATAGTGATTTAGAGCACTTCTTCATATGCCTAAAGATAACTTTGATATCTTCACCTGAAAATTGCCTGTTCATACCCTTTGACCATTTATCAATTGGAGAATGGCTTGTATTCTCAGAAATTTGACTCAGTTCTCTACATAATTGAGAAATGAAGCCTTTATCAGAGACACTTGCTGTAAAGATCGTTTTTTCCTTCCAATCTTGGTTGCATTGGTTTTGTTTGTACAAAAGCTTTTCAATTTAATATGATCAAAATCATGTATCCTACATTTCACAATGTTCTTTTATCTCTTGTTTGGTCATGAATTTTTGCCTTCCCCACACATGTGACTGGTAGATTATTCCTTGCTCTTCTAATTTGTTTACTTCATTGTCTATGGTATCTTTTAGCAAGGGACAGTTTCCTTCCTTATCTTCTGATTAGGTATATTTTTGCTTTTAGTTTGTCTAAGATCAAGATTGCTGCCTCTGCTTTTTTTATTTAGATGAAGTATAATAGATTCTGCTGCAGCCCCTTACCTTTACTGTGTGTGTGTGCATATGTGTGTGTGTGTGTGTGTGTGTGTGTGTGTGTGTGTGTGCTTCAAGTGTGGTTCTTAAAGCAACCTATTGTAGGACTCTGGTTTTTTTATTCACTCTGCTACCTGCTTACATTTTATGAAAGAGTTCATCCCATTCACATTCATAGTTATGATCACTACCTGCATATTTCCCTCCAGCCTATTCTTGTTCCTGTTTGTCCCCTCTCTCCTTTCACTCTTTCCTTCCTCACCAGTGTTTTCCTTCTCTCTATGACCTCCCCTGATCTGCCCTCCCTTCTCTCACCCCTCCCCTGTCTTACTAAATTTCTTCCCCTCATACTTCCTTTATGGGTAAGATTTCAATATTCAACTGATTGCATATATTATTCCCTCTTTGAGCCAATACTGATGAGAGTAAGGTTCAAGCAATGCCCATCACCCCCCTTCCATCCCTCATCCTCTCCACTGTGATAGGTTTTTCTCACCTCTTCACATGAGATAATTTACCTCATTCTATCTCTCGCTTTCTTCTTCACCTATTGTACTCTTCTTTCTCATCCCTTAATATTTTGATATTATTCCCTCAAATTCACCTTATACCCATGTCCTCTGCCTATGTATATTCCTTCTATCTATACTGTTAGTGATTCAATTTTTAAGAGTTACAAGTATCATCTTCCTATGTACAGATGTAAGCAGTTTAGCTCTATTGAATCCCTTATCTTTTCTTTCCCTTTTTATCTGTTTTTGCTTCTCCTAGGTATTGATATTGGAAGTCAAATTTTTGGTTTCTTATGAAAGCTTGAAATCTGTCTACTTTGTTGAATGGCCATTTTCCCCCTTGATGTATTATAGTTATTTTTGCTGATTCTTGGTTGTAGTCCTAGCTCTTTTGCCTTCCAGAATATCATGTTCCAAGACCTCTGATCCTTTAATGTTGCAGCTGTCAAGTCCTGTGTGATCCTGACTGTGACTCTCTGATATTTAAATTGTTTCTTTCTGGCCACTTGTAGTATTTTTCCTTGACCTGATAGTTCTGAAATTTGGCTCTAATTTTCCTTGGGGTTTTTATGTAGCAATCTCTTTTCTGAGGCGAGTGGTGAATTCTTTCAATGTTTATTTTCTGTCTAGTTCCAGAGCATCAGACTAGTTTTCCTTGATAATTTCTTGAAAGATGCTATACAGGTCCTTCTTTTGATTATGACTTTCAAGTAGTCCAATAATTCTGATATTGTCTCTGCTGTATCTATTTTCCAGTTCAGTTGTTTTTACCATGAGGTATTTTACATTTTCTTCCATTTTTTTCATTCTTTTTATTTTTAAAATTCATTCTTGTTGTCTCATAGAGTCATTACTTTCCACTTGCCCAATTCTATCTTTTAAGGTGTTGTTTTCCTCAATTAGCTTGTGTACTTTCTTTTCCATTTGACCAATTGTATTCTTCAAGGAGCTTATTTCTTCAGCAGATTTTTGTATCTCCTTTTTCATTTGGTCAATTCTACTTTTTAGGCAGTTTTCCAATCAATTGGCTCTTTTTTCATAATTTTCTTGCATCCCTCTCATTTCTTTCCCCAATTTTTCTTCTACAACTCTTATATGATTTTTAAGCTCCTTTTTGAGCTTTTTCATGAGTTCTTTCTGGGCTTGAGACCACTTCCTATTTTTATTTGGTGTTTTGCCCATAGGTGATTTCACAGTGTTGTCCTCTTCTGAGTTTGTGTCTTAGTCTTCCCTGTCACCATAATTTTCTCTGGTCAAATTCTTTTTGGTATTGTTGTTGTTGTTGTTATTTGCTTATTTTGGGGGCATTTTTCCTGTCTTTTAAATTTGATCTCTCTTCTCAGGGTGGAAGGGGTTGTCTCACACTTCTTGTTCCAGGGGCTGCAGGCCATGGCTGTTTACCTGGTGTTATGCTGATATTGCCCTGAGTCTCACAGTAAATCCTTGGGTCTGGTGCTGTTTTGAGTGGGTGGGGTCGGGGTGGTTGGTGCTGCTGGAGGTTGTAGGAGTCAGGCAGCTTACCTGGTGCTGAGTTGGGGTCTTAGTGGTGGTGTCTGGCATGTGAATTTACTTTTATTCAAAAATTAAGTAACATTTGTACCATTGATAAATATGGGACCATTGACTTTTGGAGGAAACTGAATTATTGTATTAAAATCTAGACCATATCCATTAATTATCACAGTGTCATGGTTGTATAAAGTATTTCTTGTCAAGGGAAATAGTGATGCTGGTGTTAGCATTAATTCTAAATTTTGAGCAAATCTCTTAATGTTAATGAGAGAATTTTGAGATTTCTCTTTCTATACAGCAAATAAAAAAAAGATGACAAACAATAGAAATGTTCAGTGTTGGAAAGGGTAAATAATTATAAGAATATAAATGCATCATGGGCAGATTTGAGAATTTATCCAATCATTCCAGAAATCAATTCATAATTATGCTTAAAAAAAAACAAACCCTGACTAAAATGCTTTTACCTTTGACCCACATATATTCCTCCAAGTAGGTCAAAGAGAGAAAGGATCTATTATAGAACAGAATATCCATAGAAATATGTTTGTGGTAATAAAAAAACTGAAATATAGTCAGTACAGATTGATTAAGGAAATGCTAACTTGTGATACAGGAAGACAATTCATCAAAACCCATTAACACATCAATTCCCTTTGATAATTTTCATTAAATTCAACAGGGAAAAAAGTAGAGGGAAGAGGGTTAAGGGATAAGATGCAGATCTAAGTTTGGCCATAATCATATAGTACTCAGATTCAATATGGTGTCATTCATTGTTGTTTCTTTTATATTATTATAGACTGCATGTTTACTATTTTGTTGTTCTGTTTATTTTATTTTTCATCAGTTCAATTAATCCTCCCATTTTCTATGAATTATTAATATTCAACTTTTTAAATATAGAATGTCATTGCATCTTATCCAATTACTTCCCTGTGAGGAGGTAGGTAACCTCTGTTCTCCAAAGATACATTTACTTACAGTACAGAACACTACAATATAATGTAGCACACTTTCAATGTAAATCCTATATTCTAGTTGTATTAGGTGTTGAAGATACAAAAATAAAAAACAAAACAAAACAAAACATGATAGTTCTTTCCCTTATAGTTTACTAATGGAATATATATATATATATACACACACATATATACATATATACACATATATATACATATATACATATGTGCAGAAATATACATATGTGAATGTGTATGTGTGTATACATATATATATATATATATGCAGACAGAGACAGAGACAGAGGGATACACACAGAGAGAAGAGAGCAGAACCTAGCTGAACTTCAAAGGAAGATACAAGTAAGACATGAATTTTCCCCAGCCATGAAAAGGTACAGAGATGTTTTGAGAAAGATTGAGTGTGAAGAAATCACAGTACACTAGTTTGACTGGAATATAGTATTTGTAAAAGGGAATAATGTAAAAGAAAATTGGGAAAGCAGCTAGGTGGCACAATGGATAGAGCACTAATTCTAGAGTCTGGAAGACCTGAGTTCAAATTCAGTCTTAACTATTTACTAACTTTGTAACCCTCAGCAAGTCTCAACCTCTGTTTGTCTCAGTTTCCTCATCTGTAAAGTAGGGTTATAGCAACATCCTCCCAGAGTTGTTGTGAGCATCAAATGATACAATAATTTTAAAGCACTTGGCACAGTGCCTGGCACATAGTAAACACTACAGAAAATGCAAGTTATTGTTATTATACCTAAATGAGAAAAGGCATAAAATATTTATCTCCAAATTAACACTCACATATTCCTTTCCACCCTGAAGAATTTAAGAATAAAATAAAAAGCTGGAGTGATTAAGCAAGCCATGAAGGCATATGGTGATGAGGTCTCTTGGGAATTCCATTTCTCTCCAACATCATTTCCCTTACCCTGACAGAATAAAGAAATTAAAGAAACATTTTTTATTTGTCAATTCTGGATATTGTATTATGCTAGGCACAAGACTCTCTCTGTTCATTTTGACTTTTTATGGCTAAATATATTCTTTTATAATCATTATTCAGATTTCCTTATACCATTAAAACTACAGGTCCAACAAAATAAAAAAAAAAAGTCTGTATTATCATCACTACTGGCATCCTTTCCCTCATCCCACATTCTATCCCTCAGGATAATCACTTCCCAAACCCCAAATCCTCCCCAACTCATTGTCTTCAGAAGCTGTTGTCCCTGGGTTAACCAGGAGATGACCATTGTAATAGTCAGTTCTGTACTTCTGGGCAGCTAGGTAGCACAGTAAATAGAGTACTGGGCCTGGAGTCAGGACAGCTCATCTTCCTGAGCTCAAATATGGCTTCAGACACTTACTGGTTGTATGACCCTGGGCAAGTCAGCTGATTGCCTCAGTTTCCTCCTCAATAAAAATGATCTGGAGAAGGAAATGGCCTCCCACTCCAGTATCTTTGCTAAGAAAACCCCAAATGGATTCACAAAGGGTCAGACGTGACTGAAATAACTGAACAACAACAACGTGTAATTTCAATAAAGAGTAAGCTATCCTCCTTTTCAGATGTTGATGCACTGGGGAAACTGACTAATTAAACACACTTTGTTGATTCTTTAGTCTCTGTGGATCCAAAAGACACATTCATGTCTTTCCCCCTATTGCTGATATCCATGTCATCTAACATCCATCTTGGACCCTAACCATAATCTGAAATCTATTCACCCCCATATCAAAGCTACAACCTCTTGCCTTCTGATCACAAACTCCAGGAGTCAATTTGTGCCTTGGAGGACCCTCTGCCCATCTATCAGAGCCACCCAATATGTGTCACTGAAACTCCTATGGGATCTACTATGCCAGACCACTAGATCCAGGGTGATTTTAGATCTGGGGTTGGCTTTACTCTTACTAGTTATTGTTTGCAGTTGGAGAAGTGAAAGGAGATACTGATCTCTGTATCAGAGAAGCAGTAGAGGAAATATTGTGTTCCAGGCATTCCAAGGTACAATATTGAATTCATTTTTTCCCATAGAAATGTGTTTTAGATATGGTAGTTAGCTTCCATAATGTTATGTATTTCAGTTATATTATGAATTAAATTTTAGGACTGCTTTTAAACACAACCACCATTTATTTGTGGAGGTTTAATATGAAAAGTGCAGTCTTAGCTCAAGATAGTTGACAAGTATTACCCTTTCCTAAGTTGAAGACCACCCATTTACAGTTTTGCATACCATTTGGAGGTATTATCTTTTATATTTATCATACACTACCAACAAAATCATGCTAATTTGAAAATGGCCTACTTCAAAATGCACTTTTGAATTTCCCATTGAGACCAATTAGCTTTAATATACAAAGACATTCCCCCTGAATTTATTTGAAAACATTCAAAGACTGGGGTTATCAGATAGAAATACAATTCATTCCCTCAAGATTTAATTACAGGATATAACTCCAAATCTAAGACTATATGTGTAGAAAGCAAGGGAATAACACTGGATTTGATAGTCATAAAACAGTTCTTCCCTTTACATTTTACCTGAAATCAATTCAATTAAACATGAAGAAAGAATACTGCTTTCATGACAAAGCAAATTCTAAAGGATAACACACTGACCAGTACTTTTAATTGTCTCATATTTCAAATCTGTGACAGAAAAAGCATAAGAAGCATAATACCAAGTGGAGATCAATAGTCTCTCTTTTATAGACCATCACACATGCCTACATCAATTTCTAGTACTGGAGTTTTGAATGTGCTTGTATTCTTTGATCAAATTCCTAGGAATCCCAATGATTCTAATTTATGAATTTTTACATTTCAGTACCATCTTTCAGACCATGTTTCAAGTATCAATTATACTAAATTTAAAATCATCACCGAGCAAATACAATAATGTATCATCATCTGAATTGCATTGTTATTTTCTCTTGTTTTGTTTGAAATGAAATTAAAGCTTCTTTGGCAGCACAGGACTTGTTTTACAAGATGTTCATCAATTGCACTACCAGGGTGAGAAGATCACCATTAGCTGGATCCAAAAAGTACCCTATTTACAAATATAAAAGTTGACAGAAGAAAAAAATGTCCTTGTAATAGACTTCTGTGTAAAAAAACCCCACAATATAGTTTTTGTTTATTTTAGTCTGTCTGGATTTTTGTTTTCATTGGTATAAGGAGTTCCCGGTGAGGAAAGTATCCCTACTAATACATGTTATCAACTGTTCTTCAATTTATAGCAGTGTTACTTAAGAACAAAGAGATGAAACAATGTATCCAAGACCACTTATATGTGTCAGACACCACTTAAACTGGGATTTTCTTGATTCTGAGTCTTGTCCTCTAATCATAATGTCACACTTCCCCTCACAAACAAACACAAATCCACTTTAATAGCTATTCATTTTTTTGAGGCAGAACAGGGAGATTTGTAATTTAAATAAGATTAGGGAGCTCCAGTGTCCCCTCCATCCATTGATGTAAATAAATTAATCTATAACTTATAGCTTTAATCATTTGCCAGAGGACACTGAGAGGTCAAATGAATTGCTTAGGCTTTCATAGTAAGTTACATGTCACATTCCGGGTCTTTCTAATTCCGTGTCCAACCCTCTACTATCTATGCCCTGGTGCTTCTCTAGTAGACAATAATACTGAAACAAAACAACAAAAACATTCAATTTTGTTATAAACAATCATAAATAACTGTTTGTGGTTAATAAAATTAGTTATAATAATGAAAGACCTCTGTAAAAAACAACTCTTTGTTTAAATTTTCTTAGTTACCACTAGCAAAATTGAGCCAACCTTCTATACCAGAACTAAATTCACACACCAAATTGTGGCTGTGTCTCTTGAATTTCTTTTCTTTAACTAGGCAAGTGCTAAGCACCATCTTTACCTGTTTCTTCCTTTTAGTATTTGTCATTGACTTATCAAAATTCCTTGTCCTGCTTTGATGAGGCAATGCCCTAAGTAGAAAGTTTCTTACAATAAATGACTTTAGATATAGAGATTCTGTAAATCTCCCCCTTAATTTATTTAAATTTTATTCCGAACTTAGACCACTAAAAAGAAAAAGATTGTATATGAAACTATAAATTTCCATTGCATATTAATTTTTAGTATATATTTTCCACATATTACTTTTAAAATTGTCCTGATATTCTGTGATTCCTTCTGAACTTTCTTCTGTTCTCTTCTATGCATTTTACATGTTTCAGTGGCTCTTTTTTTTTTTTTTGGCATATGAAACATTATTGCTAAGCCCTGTCTTTCCCACCCCTCCCAGTAAACAAAAAGCAAGAGAAAAAAAAAAAACATGTAACAAATAAGTACAAAGAATCAAAACAAATGCACACAGTAGGCATGGCCATTTCTAAAAATGCATGTCCTTTTCTGTGTCTTGTGTCCACTATCTCTTCTGGAGACATATTTACTATACCATTGATCAAAATTCTTAAGTCTGTCAAAGTTGTTTTTTCTTAACATTTTTTCTTTGTATAAATTGTTCTTTTGTCTCTGCCTACTTTACTCCAGTTCTTTCTACCCAGGAATCTCTACCATAGTCTAATTCATAATTTTATTTCTAGGTTTCTATTAAAACTTGTGTTTATTTTAAATTCCCTACTTGCTTCTGGTATGTTAATCAAAAGTTTTAAAAGTTCTTTATTTCATTAAAAATCAATTTCTCCCCATAACATTATTTTTGCTTTTCCATTGTTGTTCTTCATTTTGAGTATGTGTCTTTGGTCTTGTAGAATATTTTATTCCAGGATCTTTCTTATTTGAAATAGAAGCTATCAGGTCATGGGCAATCCTGACTAATGGTAGTTGGGACTTTAACTCCTTTCTAAATGTTTAATTTTTTTTCCCTTTAAGGTGAAAACTTGGGGAATGGAGCCAAGATGGAAGAGTAAAAGCAATGACTTGCTTGAGCTCTTACCTAAACCCTTCCAAATACCTATAAAAATGGCTCTAAACAAATTCTAAAGCAGCAGAACCCACAAAAAGAGAAAGTGAAACACATTTCCAGTCCAAGACAACCTGGATGGTTGATCAGAAAGGTATATTGCGTGCAGTTCAGCATGGGCGTGTAGGCCTCAGCGAACCTGGAGCAGGTCTCAGAGGACTGAATGGCAGGCAGTTGTGGTGGTTTCTAGAACTCTCAACCCACGAACACCAAAGACAGCTTAGAAGGTAAGTGGGAAAAGTCTGTGATTGCAGTGAGAGAGAGAAGTGCTGTGGTCTTCTCTCCAGTCCCCAAGCTTGGCCCTGGGGCAACGGTTGCCTCCTGAGCTTCTGGCCCATAGACTGAGGGGGGATTGAGTGGCTGATCAGAGAGGGATGACAGGGATCTCTCTGATGGTGCAGGATTCTCTTGCTTTGCCCATGCGTGGATCTGGGTCACAGTTATGGGTGGCAGTCCTGGGGTGAGGAGGAGTGCTGGCATGGTGGAGCTTGTAGTGGTGGTGGAAAAGAAAGCCTCCTCATAGTTCCAAAACAGAAAGGAGTGCTTGTGATCATTCATAAACCACAGCACAGGCCAGGAAAAGAGTAAATACCCCACCCTTGATCATAGCACCTTCAAGAACTGAAAATTTACAGGTCCCTAGAAGTATCTCTGAAAACAGATGCACAAAACCCCTGAAACTTTGGACAGTATATTCTCCACACTGGAAACAGGCCCCTACCTTAACAAAGAGTTTACAACTCAAGTAATTGGCTGGGATCATGAGCAAGCAGCTCAAAAAGAGTCAGACCATAGAATCTTACTTTGGTGACAAAGAAGATCAAAACATACAATCAGAAGAAGTCAAAGCTCCTACATCCAAAGCCTCCAAGAAAAATACGAATTGGTCCCAGGCCATGGAAGAGCTCAAAAAGGATTTTGAGAAGCAAGTAAGAGAAGTAGAGGGAAAACTGAGAGTGATGCAAGAAAATCATGTAAAACAAGTCAACAATTTGCTAAAGGAGACCCCAAAAATACTGAAGAAAATAACACCTTAAAAAATAACCTAACCCAAATGGCAAAAGAGTTCCAAAAAGCCAATGAGGAAAAGCATGCCCTAAAACACAAAATTGACCAAATGGAAAAGGGAGTCTAAAAGTTCGCTGAAGAAAATACTTCCTTAAAAATTAGAATGGAGCAATTGGAAGCTAGTGACTTTATGAGAAATTAAGACACGGTAAAACAAATCCAAAAGGAAAAAATAGAAAATAATGTGAAATATCTCATTGGAAAAACAACTGACTGGGAAAATACATCCAGGAGAGAGATTTTAAAAATTATTGGACTATCCGAAGGCCATGACTTAAAAAAGAGCCTAGACATCATATTTCAAGAAATTATTCAGGAAAACTGATATGATATTTTAGAACAAGAGGGCAAAATAGAAATGGAAAGAATCCACTGATCTCCTCCTGAAAGAGATCTCCAAAGGAAAACTCCTAGGAATATTATAGCCAAGTTCCAGAGTTCCCAGGTCACAGAGAAAATATTGCAAACAGCCAGAAAGAAACAATTCAAGTATTGTGGAAACACAATCAGGATAACACAAGATTTAGCTGCTTCTACATTAAGGGACCACAGGGCATGAAATATAATATTCCAAAGGGCAAAGGAGATAGGATTACAACCAAGAATCACCTACCCAGCAAAACCTGAGTATAATTCTTCAGGATAAAAAATGGTCATTCAGTGAAATAGGAGACTTTCAAGCATTCTTGATGAAAAGACCAGAGCTGAATAGAAAATTTGACTTTGAAATACAAGACTCAAGTGAAACATGAAAAGGTAAACAGGAAAAAGAAATCATAAGAGATTTATTAAGATTGAACTGTTTACATTCCTGCATGGAAAGATGATATTTGTAACTCATGAGTCTTTTGCCAGTATTTGGGTAGTGGGAGGGAAAAAATTTATATGTGTGAATAGATAGATAGATACTAGATAGATAGATAGATAGATAGATAGATAGATAGATAGACAGATAGATAAATAGAGGGCACAGGGTGAGTCGAAGATGAATGGGTGATATCTGGAAAATAAAATTAAGTGGTGAGAGAGGATTATACTGGGAGAAGGAGAAAGGAGAGGCAGAATGGGGTAAATTATCTCACATGAAACAGACAAGAAAAGACTTTTACAATGTAAGGGAAATGGGGGAAAGTGAGAGGGAATGAGTGAATCTTATTCTCATAGGATTTGGCTTAAGGAGGGAATAACATACACAATTGGGTATGGAAATCTATCTTACCTCACAGTTAAATAAGGGAGGAAGGGGACAAGACAGCAGGAGGAAGATAGAGGGGAGGGCAGATTGGGGGAGGGGATAATCAGAAGGAAACACTTATGAGGAAGGACAGGCTCAAAAGAGAGAATAGAATAAATGGGGGGGTAAGATAGGATGAAGGGAAATATACTTAGTTTTTTAAAACATGACTACTATACCCATGTATAACTTGTATTGAGTTGCTTGCTTTTTCAATGAGGGTGGGTGAGGAGGGAGGAAAGGAGAAAATTTGTAACCCAAAGTTTTAAAAACACGTGTTTAAAAAAAAATGAAAATAAAAATGTTTCTACAAAAAAAAAATAAAAATAGAAAATAGAAAAAAAGAAACAAAGGTGAGAACTCTGAATATTGGCTATGACATTTTTTGCAATCTATCTTTTTTCAGGCAGTGGTTGCTTAATTCTTTCTCTCTTTATTTTGTCTTCTGTTTTCAATAGATCTGGGCAGGGTATTTTTATATTTTTTTGGAAATTTAATGTCCAGGTTTTTTAAATCATATTTTTTTCATGGATTCCAGTGATAAATTACCTCTCCTTGGCCTGTTTTTTAGGTAAGTTTATACACACACACACACACACACACAGACACACACATGCACATATATATATATATATATATATATATATATATGATTTTTCAATCTTTTGAATTTTTTCCCTAGTATTTCTTGCTGTCTTATGGAGCCATTGATTTCTATTTGGTTTATTCTCATTTTCAGGGAGTTTATTACTTGAGTATAGTTTACCATTTTGTCTTCTAAGCTATTTATTCTCCAAGTCTTTCCTCTAGAGCTTTTAAAAGTTTTCATCTCTTCCTTCATTTTTTTTTAATTATTCATGTGATCATTTGGACAATGCATTTCTCCTTGAATCTCTGCTTGAAGTTATTTTAAATTCTATTGAATCTCTGCTTGAAGTTATTTTAAATTCTAAGTGTTTGGAGCATCTTTATATCTTCAGTTATTTATTTACTGGTTGATAGCTTATATAGTTGGTTTCATTCATGAATTGGGGATTTCTGACAAGGTCAGGCTCCATTTTATGCTGCCCTTTTGTTTGGTATGTTCAGACCTACTTTGTATTACTGGGTCAACTCAGTTCTTGGATTGACTTCCTCCTCACAACTTAGCCTCACCTTTAATCTTAGAGCACTGAATCTTGAAGGCCCTCTATAACATCTTAGGACAGAGTTCTAAAAACCTGAGAGCTCCTGAGCACTTGGGCTATCCTAATACAAGTACTGCCATACCACATTGGCCCCTGCTGTCCTTAGTGGCTTCCAAAGTCTTCATTATGGAACTACCCAGGTCTTAATTTTCTTTTAACACTTCCTCAGAGAAAGCCTCAACTCTTGCTATCTTTGGGCAAGAAGTCATGCAGGCTTCAACTGTCTCTGGCCAACTGTGTTCTCATTGGGAAGTTACTAATTTATTTGCCTGCAATGACATTGACTTTCCTGATGGATCCCTTTCCTATTGTACAGGGATTTCTGGTTGACTTTTTGTGAATGTCTACAGTAGAAGATTTCACTTAAGTAATTTCTCATTGGATTTCCCAATTATTATTTCATCTATTGCAAATTTCTGGTTTTTCTTGGAAGAGATCCATTGGATCTGGGCAGTCTGTACTTATTCAGGCAACTGTTTTAACTAGAAGTCCCCACTCTCTATTCACATTTGTTACTATTAATCATTTGGCATTCACCACATTTCATTGTCTTATGTTGTTACAGAATTTTCCATGTATGCAATCTTGTCTCTTCAAATATAAGGTAAATTCCCCAAGGGCAGTTACAATCTGGTTTGTCTTTCTATTCTGCATGTGTGTGTGCGTGTGTGTGTGTGTGTGTGTGTGTGTGTGTGTGTATTCTGCATATATATTAAAAAAATACAATCAGCCACTAAATATCTAATAAGTGAAAACACCACCACTAGAGTTTTACTTAGTAATTAAATTGACTTAAACATCTCTATCTCTTTGATGACATTGATTATACCCTTTTCTTCTACAAATCTCTGTTGGTAATATATTATAACTTACACACACCACATGCCTCTGTATTTTCTTTTAGAGTGACAGGGAAACTTGAACTTTCAAAGACTAGCATCTCTTGACTTGCAGCTCTACAACCTCATAGGAAGAATATTGATATTAAATATGGCTTTTATATAGAGGGAGGTTTGAGTTATTAAAAATATGGATTTTAGACATAGTTCTTCACAGTATAGACTTCACAAAATGGTTCTAGTTGCCTCAGGTAATAATTTCTAGCATAGTAACTCAATGATTTGAAGTATTTATACCCTTTCCAAAATTTTTGTCTTGGTCCTGCTTGACTGTCAGTAATGTTATGGAATCATGTACATCTAGCTTTTGGCAGGTGCTTTGAAAATCATCTTGCCAAACCCCCTGATTTTCAAATGAAGAAACTGAGGCCCTGGGAGGTTAAGTAATTTCCCCAAAGTCACAAAAGTACTAAGTAGCCAAAGGTACAAAATACTGGTACTTAATTCAAGTGCCAAGTCACAAGGTCACAAAAGTTGTAAGTAGCAGAACTCGATTCTCACTCCAAATTTAACATTCTTCTCATGGTCCAAAACTAATTCCTTAATATTTCCTCAATAGTCCTTGAGGATGTGTATAAGTTTGCTAAAAAAAAATCATCATAGTTGACTTGAAAGAAAGGTGTCAGGAGTTTTCAGATCTTCAACTTTCTATTTCAGTGGAAAGAAACATTACATGACACATCTACTACAGACTTACTAATAAACATAAAGTATTTCTCAATGCTCATGTTTTTCTCAAGCATAGACATCAGTAAATCATTTTAGTCTCTCTTGTTTATGTGGCTCTTTCCAAAGCCTTAAATTGTTTTACTGTCTGCCTTCTCCTTTAACCTGTTTTTTAAATGATAACTATACTACGAGAATAAAATCCTGCCTTAGTAGAAAATCAACATTTTTGTGTGTTTAACAAAAATTCATGCTCTAAAACAGTAAAATATTAAACTGAAGGCTACAAAATTTCAGTAACCAAGCCTGAACCTAAAAAAGATATCACAAAGAATTTCCACACTTCTTTCAGGATGAGGGGAACCATAGTAGTGGAACTGTGCATAATATTTAGATGAATATTTGCTTAGTTTTATTGATTTTTTTCCTCTTTTTTAAATTTTTTGCTAAAAGGGATGGCCCTCTGAGTAGGGGGACATAACGGGGTATGTTGGGAGCACTGATAAGCAATATAAAAAGCTATCAATTGAGTTTATTTTATAAAAAGTAACTGAATATTCAGTTATAGTGAGTCAGACTTCCAGCTTTTGACATATTTCTCTGTCTCCAAAAACTTAGATATTTTGCAGATTTTAAGCACTGTGGCAACCATCCAATGTTGCAAACTTTAATTGGTTACAGTTTTATGAGCTTGTCTCTGAATTCTCTTGGTTTTCCTTTTTATTCATTTCAATCAGTAGAGAAAGTGTTACTTTCATTTCAAAAATCACTTTTATGTAAGGAAACATGTGGTTTCATGAAAATCTGCTTTGAACCATGACAACTTTGAAGATGCTTGTGTGCTCCCACCAATACTTATTTTAGAAGTGTCTGGCCCTAAATAAAACTTGAATTGTGACTTTGAGAATCCTTTTTAATGTTTTTTTATTCTTCCCACAATATTTTTTTAAACAATAACTGATAGCTGTGATTCACAAAGACCCAGCTTAGTAATAAAGGACATTTCTATGCAAGGACAAGTGTAATATGTTACTTAGTTATGTTGTCATTGTGTAAAAGATATGCAATGCAATGAAATGGAAAAAAAAGTCAGTATGTTTTTATTTGAATATAGTTCTTTTCTTTGTCATATCCTTTCCCAGATGTATTCCTGCTACCAAGGGCTAGATGAACTTAGAGCACAATAGAGTATTTACACAATGACTTGTGCTATAATTAACATTTTGCATTTTTCGAGGCGAAAAAGAATATAGGAAGCATGGAAGATCTGTGTCCCAAAATTCAGTCTTATGACTTGGCATAATGGAATTGTGTTTTTCTTTTTGTGATATTAGTAGTAAACTGTATCAGCCACTTCTATTTGGTTTCCAATGTCAGTACCCAAATTTTGTTACTAAATTTTATTTCCTTGCCATAGGAAATTCTGTTCTGTTCTGTTCTGTTCTGTTCTGTTCTGTTCTGTTCTGTTCTGTTCTCTCTCTCTCTCTCCCCCCCCACACACATACACACTCTGCCTCCGTCTCTGTCTCCTTTTTCTCCCCTCTTTCTCTTTATATAAGAAATATATATGTATATGTACATATATGTGCATATATAGTTACTGTAGTAAAACAATAAAGGAATTTTAATAGAGACACTGCTGAATAGTTTATAAGTTTCTTATATGGCTTTTGAAGATGTCATTCTCTTTTAAAATGCTATATATCAAGTGGTTCTTTGTGTTAAACATCTTAAATGGAATTTTTAATACTTTATTGGATCCATAGTTTCATTGGGTTAGGAATTCCCACCAATAGTGTCTATCACAGATGTCTGTGCCTTCCTACACTATGTGATTGGTGGCTATATCTTCTTGTGGTTGGAAGAGCATGTCTTTCATGCTCAAAGAGATCAAAATGACATGATTATGTTAGGGTCAAGGTACAGTGTGTCTGACTGTGACTCATTAGACCAATATGAGATCTATCACAGGTTGGGCACAAATAGTCCATATGAACATTTGGATTTGAGATGTCTCTAAATTTGCACATCTCATGTTTCTTTTGAGTCATTGCAATTCTGCTTTGCTCATAGAGCATAGAGCCTTCTGTGATGTGGGTATGCCATGCTGAGCAGTCCTGTGCCAGTGTCTCCAGTGTCTCACAATCGATTCCAAAGTTCTTCAGCAAGATCTTGAGAGTACCCTTGTATCACTTCTTCTGACCTCTGTGAGTGATTTTCTTATGTGAGTTCCCTGTAAAATCATCCTTTAGGCAAATGTTTAGCATTCAAATATGGTCAGCCCAAGAGATTTGCTCTTTCTACTGTAGAGTTTGAATGCTTGTTCAGAACAAGAAAGAACCTCACTATCTAATACCTTATCTTGCCAGGTGGTCTTCAGAATCTTCCTAAGACAATTCAAATGGAAGTGATTCAGTTTGGTATGGTGCTGGTATACTGTCCAAATTTCACAGATATATAACAATGAGGTAAGAACAATGGTTCTGTAAACCTTCAGTTTGGTAGGCAGCCTAATACCTTTTCTCTCCTACAATTTCCTTTGAAGCCTCCCAAACACTGAGCTAGCTTTGGTAATGTGTGTCTATCAACCTCATCTTCTATGTGGATATTCCTGGAAAATATACCGCAAGGTAAGTGAACTTATCCACAGCATTCAAAATTTCTCCATTTGCTTAACCAATGGTTCCACATATGGATAGTGTGGTGCTGGCTGGTGGAGAACCTCTGTTTTCTTGGTGTGAATTGTCAGACCAAAATTATCACAAACAGCAGAGAAATAATCCATAATCTGTTGCATCTCAGCCACAGAGGCTGCAGTTAGTGCACAATCATCAAAAAACAAAATGTCATGCACCAACTCTCTCTCTGCTTTAGGCTATGCCTGTGCATAACTTTAACTGAAAACATCTGCCCCATGTGCTGTATGTCTTTCAACTGGACAGTTGTTTTCCTTCACACTAGGTATTTGACTGAACCATGTCTTCTCCAAACCAAATATTATCTTGATGATATGTGTTTGTGCCCCTTGCATATTTTGATTGAAGTTTACAATGCATAGGAAGACTAGTTTTAGGAAAAGCAAGTCATAAGTAGCAATGGAAAGATAAATTATTAAGAATAAAGAAAATTTAAGATTTCTTGAATGTGGAAAATGAACACTTGTGAGTAATGGCAAAATTAAAGTTATTACTGTTTTTGGATACAGCAGAGATAAAGTGGAAAATAAGTCATAGGAGTTGAGTAGATTGAGTAATTTGGAAGCAAGCACAATTTAGGGAACATTAAGATGTATGATGGGGTCCTCCAGAATGAAAGAATAAGTTGAGGTATTTAAGAAAACTGTGATTTTGTTACTAAAATCACCGAGCAAAGAATGTCCTGAGTATTAGAATGTAAGAGCTATCAAAATTGGTTTTGGTGGAAAAAATTGAATTGCATAAACACAAGAGAGAATAAGTTATTGAGTGATGGTGGTAGAGGGAGGATATAGAGGGAACAACAATGAACAAGGAATATCCCACCTCTCTCACTATGATCATTTAGATGGATATGAGCAAAAATGCAACCAGAACTGGAAAGAATAAGCAGGGATTGTACTGTTGACAAAGAGCCAGATTTCAGTGAGAGCCTGAAGATGAAAGATACAAAAGAGGAAAAGGTATAAAATGGAATAGTATGTTAATTATGGAACTCACATTAGATAGGGCATTAGAAAGTGCAAAGGATGGGAAATATCTGGGATATACATATATCTATATCTATATCTATATCTATATCTATATCTATATATATATATCTTTCTGTGTGTGTGTGTGTAATTGTATATACTGAAGCAGTAGGGTTGCAAAGTATGGAAATGAAGGAACAGATGTCTGGGTTAAGAAAGGAGTTTGGTTTTCAGTTTCTAGGGTTTGAGTGTCAAAGAGATAGATTGCGAAGTGAATGTACTTAACTTATGCTAACAATTGGACAGTGAGTTCATGGAGTATAACAGTGAGTTCTGATAATGAAGGGAAGTGATCAAAAGTTTTAAGTTTGACTTTCTAGACTTCAACACAAAACTTAACTTCCATACCTGTAGCATTGCTGTATCATAGAAAGTGTCTGGAAGCCTGTCTTCCTGTAGACATGAGCATGAAGGGTATGCTTTGAGCCTGTTTGGTAATGGGTATGATTGGGGTGCAAGACTTGTTCTGTTGGCACTAATCAGATGATCATTGAGAAAAGTTTCTCTCTCTTTGTTTCTGCAATAGTATCTACAAGAAATCTCAAGTACAATAATTTTCTACCAGTGATAACTTTTAGTTTCTGTGCAGGAAGATTTGGAATGCCTCACAGTTGATATAAATATGAGAGACATCATATACACATTCCCTGAATGTGAAATCAGGGCAATCTGACCATATCTAAAGGGAAAGAATATGGGATTTTTTTTGTGATCCATTTATTTTATCACATCTAAGTTTAAATGTCTTCCATGACCTATCTATTTGGAATTTTGGCATTTCCTTACCACTGAGTTCTTGGCATCCTCCCCAAACCCACCAGTACTACTCCCAAAGAGAATACTCTCCAACCCTCCAAATCTGAGGGAGAAGAGAATTTTTCAGTGACACATATATACAAGAATGAGTATGCTTAATATTATGAAAAAATAAATTACTCAAAAAAATAGTTACTCAATGCAGATCAGCAGTGGGGTTATCTATCTTGAGTTTATTTAAAAACTAAGAGGAATGGGGGCAGGTAGGTGGTGCAGTGGATAGAACACTGGCCCTGAAATCAGGAGGACCTGAGTTCATATCCTGCCTCAGACCAAACACTTGACACTTACTAGCTGTGTGACCCTAGGCAAGTCACTTAACCCCAATTGCCTAAAAATGAAAAAAAAAGCAAGAGGAATGGCTGTAGGACCATACAAATGACCTTTGTATAGCATACCATCCCCCATAACATCTACTCAAGTTATTCTGGACAAAGAATAACTCAGGGTAGTTCCAAAATTAAAGCTCACAGTTAGAATACAGTAAGTCACTTGCAGACCATAAAATGAAATTAAAATAGCTGTACTAATAACAAGGGAAAAAAACAGATGTGATTCTTTTCTATGTTTTTTTAAATTTTCAGTTCTGAATTCTCTCCCTCCTTGTCAATGACAACCAATTGTGAAAGACTTAGGTATTCTGATCAATACAATGATTCGCAACAGTTCCTAAGGCCAAAATGATTAAAAATGTTATCCACCTCCAGAGAGAGAACTTATGGACTCTGAATTCAAGTTGAAGTATATTTTTCTTTATTTTTTTCACAACATGGCTAATGCAGAAATATTTTGTGTGACTTCATATGTATATTGACTATCATATTTTTCTTCTCAATGGATGGAAGGAGGGAGAGAATTCAGAACTGAAAATTTAAAAAAACATAGAAAAGAATCACATCAGAGAAACTTGTTCTTAATTTTCCCCACTTTTCTGTTTTCCTTCTAATTTTGGCTGCATGGGTTTGGGTTCTGAATTTTTTTAATTTAATGCAATAAAAATGATCATTTTGCCTCTTCTGGTCCTCTCTTTCTTTTGTTTGCTCATAAACTCTTTTCTTGTCCATAGATAGAATAGGTATTTTTTTCCTTGTTCCCCTAATTTGCTTATGATATTCCTTCTTTTTTTTATCCAAATCATGCATGCATTTTAAGTTTATTTTGGTACAATATGTGAGATGTTGGTCTATGCCTCATTTCTATCAGACTGCTTTCCAGTTTTATCAACAGTTTCTATCAAATAGTGAGTTCTTGCTCCAATATCCTGGATTTGAGGGTTTATCAAACAGATTACCATAGTTATTTACTTCAGTATTTGTTGTTCAGTCACTTGAGTCATGTCTGACTCTTTGTAACCCCATTTGAGGTTTTTTTGGCAAAGATATTGGTGTGGTTTACCATTTCCTTCTCTAGATAATTTTATAGACAAGGAACTGAAGCTAACAAGGTTAAATGACTTGCCCAGGGTCACATAGATACTAAGTATTTGAAGCCACTTTTGAACTTAGGAAGATGAATCTTCCTGACTTCATGCCTGACACTCTACCCCTTGTGCCACCTAGCTGCCCTTTGGTTTTGTATATTGTGCATCCAATCTATTCCATTGATCCACCACTCTATTTTTTATCTAGTACCAAATTGTTTTGATGAATATCATTTTGTGGTATAGTTTGAGATCTGTTACTGCTAGAGAATACAATTCTTAAAGTTAAAAAATATAGTAACCAGATTAAAAATCTATTTATTTATGATTCTGCACCGTCCATGGCAACCAGGCAACTATGTTGGAAAGGTGTTACCAACAGGGTGGTAGGGGCTTTATGTAAACCTATGATACTAACTTCTCATAGACTGCACTTTTTTATGCTTGTGGCGGCAAGGAAACCAGCTTCCCAAACCTTTGAAAGGATGAGCCCAGCTTACATAAAACATGTGTTATTCCTACTACACTGTGCAACCATATTGTTTCTGTATAATCTATCCATTAAGGTTTTGATCTTAATGGCAGGATGTCATTTTTGTGTTTTCTAACAGAACAGTGACCTTATGCCTTGAACGTGGATATAAACTAAATCTGACCTTTCAGATCTGAAAGACATCGTTACTTATACACAGTGACCTCAGACAAGACTGATTTGTTTTTGGTCTGTGAATGAATTTCTCCTGGCTCTGATATTTAATTCCAATGTGGTCGTGAGTCAGTAACTATCTGACCCTAGTTCATTCATTTATTCAATAACATTTATTAAATGCCTATTATATTTTAAGACCTGAACTAATAGAAAACCACAAATGAAGCAGATAAAGATTAAGAAGCCCTGGCCTAGATTATTTCTAAGATGATTTTTCTTTTATTGAACCCTGAGAAGAAGTTATAATCCTTACACAGACATTCCTGATACTCTAGGCCAAGAGTGAAGGAGTTAAAGTCTTTTTCCCCTATCTCATTAAGAGTTTTTAGATTGGATAGGTCTGTAAGGTTAGTACATCCCATTTCTTAACTCACGGCTTCTACACCATTCTTAACAGGTAGTTAACAATCTTTTGATTTCATACTTTTAGTAAGGGAAAATTCACTATTTAATAAAACAGTTAATTCAAAGTTGTTAGAAAGGTATTCTATGCATTGAATAAAAACTTGTTTCTTTGTTATTGCATAGTTCTGCCATCCAGTAGGTTAGGTCTAAATTCTATTCTATTTGTTATCCTTTCAAATATTTGATGAGTGATGTTTTGCCTAAGCAGATCACAAGCCTTAAAGTGCAATGTAAATGTCTGCTATTATTATCAACTCCCTTACTTTAAATTATATTACCATTATTGGTGCAGCCTGTGTATTAACTTTCCCAGCATTTATATCACTGCTGATTCATACATACAAATACAAATCTTGAATTTGTTTTTTTTTTCCTTTCAACTGCTCTTGTCAGGTCTTTCCCACTTTATAATGTATATTTAAAAAAAACAAACTTCAGCACAATAATTTATGTTTACTCTTATAAAATATCTTTTCACTCTTGTCCTACTGTTCCAACATATCCAGACAATTTTGTTTACTGATTCTGTTACCTAATATAGTTGCAGTTAATCCTCACATTGTATTATCAAAAATGGTGAGAAATAAGCTTTTTATGTCATCACCAAATCTCATAGATGTTCATAGTTTAACATACTGGAGAAATCTTTTTCCATAAACAGTTGTCCATGTCTGTCTCTTGGTATCTCTCTCTCATTTGCACAAATATATTTATTATATGTATATACATATATTTGTACATATGCATGCATCTATGTGAAAACACAGCCTCCTAGGTTTAAGTAAGCACCAAAGTAACTAGCTTATAAATAATAAAACAGTCATAGTTATTTATAATGTTTCAATTAAAAGAAAGATCACAGCAATAACCACCTGTTGCTGATACTATTGAATTTTTCTTACTTTCGCAGTATATACCTATGATTTGACTATGAAGATGGCAAACAAAGTTTCTCAAAAATCCTCTTCATTTAAATTCTTTTTTTAAAATAGTATTTTATTTTTCCCTAGTTATATGTCAAGAAAATTTTTAGCTTTCATTTTTACAAGATTTTGAGTTCCACATTTTTCTAGTGCCTTACCTGCTCTCCCCTCTCCTGAAAGTGGTAGGCAGTTTGATATATTATTATTACATATGCTATCATATAAAATATTTTCATATTAGTTATAGTTGTGAAAGAAGAAATATATCAAAAAGAAAAAAATTAGAAAATAAAGTAAGTGAAAAAATATGTTTCGATCTGCATTCTGAGTCCATCAGTCCTTAATCTGGACATGGATAGCATTTTCCATCATGAGTGCATTGTACTTGTCTTGGATCATTGAGTTGCTGAGAAGAGCTGAGTTATTTATAGCTGATCATCACACAATGTTGCTGATAGCATGTATGATATTTTCCTTGTTCTGCTGATTTCACTTTGCATCGGTTCATATGAGTCTTTCCAGAATTTTTTTCTAAAATCTGCTTGTTCGTTATTTCTTATTGCATAATAGTATAATATTGCATAATAATATTCCATTACATTCATATACCATAGATTGTTCCTAATTGATTCCCCAATTGATGGGCATCCCTTCAATTTCCAATATTTTGCCACCATGAAAGGGGCTGTTATAAATATTTTTCACATGTAGGTCCTCTTCCCTTTTTAATGATCTCTTTAGGATACAGACCTATTAGTGGTTTTGCTGGATCAAAGGGTAAGCACCATTTGGTTGCCCTTTGGGCATAGTTCCAAATTGCTTTCCAGAGTGGTTGGATCAGGTCAAAACTCCAGCAAAAGGGCATTAGTGTCCCAATTTTCCCACATCATTTCCAACAGTTATTATTTTTCTTTTCTGTCATATTAGTTAATCTGATTGGTGTGAGGTGGTGCCTCGGAGTTATTTTAATTTGCTTTTCTCTAATCAAAAGTGATTTAGAGCACTTTTCACCTTTGATTTCTTCATCTGAAAACTGCCTGTTCAAAGACTTTGACTGTTTATCAATTGGTGAATGGCTTATGTTATTCTAAATTTTAATCAGTACTCTAAATATTTGCAAAATGAGGCCTTTATCAGAGATACTTGCTATAGATATTTTCCCCCCATCTTTCTGCTTTCCTTCTAATCTTCTTTGCATTGGTTTTGTTTGTACAAAAGCTTTTTAATTTAACATAATCAAAATTATCTCTTTTATATTTGTGAAATTCTCTATCTGCTGTTTGGTCATGAATTCTTCCTCTTCCCATAGATTTGACAGGTAAATTATTCCTTTCTCTTCAAATGTGCTTATGACTTCACCCTTTATGTCTCTATCATGCACCCATTTTGACCTTACCTTAGTATACAGTATGAGATTTTGGTCTATACCTAGTTTATGTTCTATTTTTTTTTTAGTTTTCCCAGCAGTTTTTGTCAAATAGTGAGTTCTTATTCCAAAAGATGGGGTCTTTTGGTTTATCAAACACAAAGGTTATTATGGTCATTGACTACTGTGTCTTATGGACCTAATCTTTTCCACCTATCTACCACTCTATTTTTTAGCTAGTACCAGACAGTTTTGATGATTACTACTTTATAATATAGTTTGAGATCTGATATTGATAGAATACCTTCCTTTGTGTTTTTTCTGATTAATTCCTTTGATATTCTTGACCTTTTCTTCTTCCAAATGAATTTTGTTATTTTTTCTAGCTCTATCAAATAATTTTTGATAGTTTGATTGGTATGATACTGAATAAGTAAATTAGTTAAGCAGAACTGCCATTTTTATTTTATTGGCTCAGCCCACTCATGAACAACAGATATTTTTCCAGTTGTTTAGATCTGACTTTATTTGTGTGAAAAGTATTTTATAATTGTGTTCATATAGCTCCTGGGTTTGTCTTGGCAGGTAGATTCCTAAGAATTTTATATTGTTTATAATTATTTTAAATCTAAATTATTAATATACAAGTTAAACATAGGTCTCTCTGGAAATAGCCTTTATTTTTTCACTCTCAATTCAAGGTGTTCCTCTAGCTACAATAGATATCTCTCTAGAAAGGTAATTGAACTCTTTTTCTCTGTATAGATAACATTTAAGACTCAGTCTCCTCATAGAAGACAGTTAACTTCTTCTAGCTTATTGTAGGTCCTTCAGAAATGTCCATTGAACTGTCAATTATTCAAGATTATATAGTCTCTTTTAAAAATTATTAATTTTTTTATTTTTATATCATCATAATTTCCACCAATACCATTGCCTCTCCTACTCCCAGAGACATCCTACATAAATAATATTTTAAAGACAAAAAATAAAAAGAAAATGGAAAATTCAGCATAACTGGTAAATACATGGAAATAATTTTAAAATACACACAATGTGGAAATACATGTGTAACTCTAACATCTACAGAGGAGCAAAATACAGTTTCTTCTCATGTCTCTTATTTTGGGGTTATGCTGGGTCTTTATGATTTTACAACATTTCACTTTTGATTTTTATATTTAGCAGATTTTGTCTCTGTTTATTTCATTTTATGTCAGTTCATGTAGATCTTTCCATGCTTCTGTGAATATATTGCATTTTTCATTTTTTACAGTACAGTAATACTCCATTCTATTCATTTACCATAATTTGTTTAGTCATTTCCCAATTTGTGGGTATACATACACTTAGTTTCCAAAGTTTTTGTGGTAGAATTTTATTTAAAATTTTTGATTTGACATTTTTTCTATCACTATTGATATTTTGTGTATTTCAAAGGATACCTCAATTTGTTTTATATTCTCAGTTTTTATAGCATATAACTTCATATGATATGTTATGATTATTTTTACTTATTTTGATTTTACTTGTGATCTGACCTCACTCATTTCCTATTTTGTTTATTTAATTTTTTGCCTTATTTTTAACTATATTGACTCAGTTTACAAATTGTATTATTCTTTTCAAAGAAGCAGCTTTTAGTTTTATTTATTATTTCTGTGGATTTCCCCTCTCTAGTTTATTTCTCTATTTTTAAAATGTGTCTCTATTGTGTTCCTTAAATTTATTTATTTGTTCATTTTACATTTTAAATATCTATTTAGTTCATTATTTTTTCTTTTTATGTGCTTTATGTGGGTTAGTAGGGATATGATTTTTCTCCTGAGAACTATATATGTTACATCCAAGAAATTTTAAAATGTGTTTATATCATTATAATTTTCTTTCACATTATTATTAATTATTTCCATGACTTGTTTTCAATCCACTAATTATTAAGCTTTCAGTTTTAAGTTTCTATTTAAGTCTTTATCACACTATTTTTGTTTCATTATTGCCTATAAATAATTAATTTACTTTTTCTACATTTTTTACATTCAGTTGAAATATTTCTGTTCTCTAATACATCATCATTTTCAAAATAAAAATTCCATGGAGTTCTGAGGAATAAGTATATTATTTAGGCCTACCATTTAAAAAAAATTGATGTTGAATCATTTTTTCAGTTGTGTCCAGCTCTTCATGACCTGACTTGGAGTTTTCTTGGCAAAAACACAGGAGTGTTTTGCCATTTCTTTCTTCAGTTCTTTTTTTTTATAATTGAGGAAACTGAGTCAAACAGAGTTAAATGACTTGCCCAGGGTCACACAGCTAGCAAATGTGTGAGGCCAGATTTGAACTCAGGAAGTTGAGTCTTCCTAACTCCAGGCTCTGCAGTTTATCCTCTGTACCATCTCACTGCCCTAGAAAATTAGAAGGGCTTTTACATATAAAGGATCAGACCAATATGTTTTTCTTGATCAGGCATTCTTTGAATATTTTTGCTATTTGCTTTTCTTCCAAATTGTCTTTCACTTCCATGTATTTGTGTTCCCAATCAATTGTTTCCCCACTTTTTTTTTTTTTTTGGTGAGACACCACTGCAGACTCATTTTTTGATTCTACCAATTACGTCTGCTTTGCAGGCCATTGATTCTGTTTTCACAACTGTTCTCTTTTAAATCCTTTGGGAAAATCCTGTTAGAGTTCCATGCTCTCTCCCTCATCAGCTGTGGATGTTTTTGTTGTTGTTTCTTTGTTTTTTGTCATGACATACTTATTCTAAGAAGCTTAAGTCTTTCACCTGATACAGAGGTCATATTTACTTCCCTTGTTAACATGTTTCTCATTGGTTTATCCTGCTTATGCTCAATGTCTTTAATTGAATGTATTTCTTACACTATCTTTAGTAATTTTTGCCTACCTATCTTACAGGGTTGTTTTGTGGATTAAATTAGATGATATTTGCAAAGTGCTTAATATGCTGCCTGGTATTTAATAGGTATTATATAAATGCTTATTATATAACACATATAAAAACTGTGATTATATAGATAATTTATATGTATAAAATATGTAATTTATATACATATACACAAGATGCATATATAATACATATATATGCTTGTATGTACATATGCAAGTGTGTATATATGCACATATACATGTATTTTACATTAATTACACATGTGTGTATACACACACACACTCTGTGATTTCATCCTATAGGGAACTCCTTATGAGGAAATTGTCCCTAACAATGCAGATCAACACCTGCTCTACAATTTCTACTCTTAGAGAGTTATCTGAGACTGCTGTGAAGCTTTGTGACTTGCCTAGATCTATGCGACTAGAATATTTCATGGATAGAACTTACCACCTTAATAATGGGAAAAGTTATGTCACTTAATCTATAAAGTTCTTTGAAGGTTTGTTAATTCAGTACTTTTTCATCTTTGCCCAATCCTGGTTCCTTATATGTAAAGACCCCTCTAATTTTCTATTAGCTTCTGCTTATTTCCCATAATGTTTCTTTTTTTAATTAATTTGTTTTGATTTATCAACACTCACTTCCATATGTTTTTGAGTTTAAAATCTTTCTCCCCCTCCCTCCCCAGCACCCTCTCCAAGACAGCACACAATCTGATATAGGCTATACATTTACATTTCTATTAAACATATTTTCACATTAGTGATGTTGTAAGTAAAAATTAGAACCAATAGGAGGAACCACTAGAAAGAGGAAACAAAACTCAATGGAAAAAAATAGCAAATAGTATGCTTAGATCTTTTTTCAAACTCCATAGTTCTTTCTTTGGATGTGGATAAAATTTTCCATCATGAGGGTTTTGGAGATGTCTTAGATCCTTGTATTGCTGGGAAGGGTTAAGTTTATCAATATTAGTCATCACACAATGTGACTGTTATTGTGTACAATGTTCTCTTTTTTCTGCTCACTTCACTCAGCATCAGACCATACAAATCTTTCCAGATTTTTCTGAAGTCAGCCTGTTCATCATTTCTTATAGCACAATAGTATTCCATTACATTCATATACCACAACTTGCTCAGCCATTCCCCAATTGATGGGCATCCTCTCAATTTCCAATTCTTTGCCACCACAAAAAGAACTGCTATGAATATTTTTGTACATATGGGTCTTTTTCTCATTTTTATGATCTCTTTGGGATATATCCCTAGAAGTGCTATTGCTGGGTCAAAGGGTATGCACATTTTTATAGCCTTTTTGGCATAATCCCATAATGTTTCTGATCATATATAACATATATTTTAAGTGGTCCTCTCAAATACCTAGCTCCCTTACGCAGTTTTCCACAACTTGCTGGTGAGTTGGTAAATGGAACGAAAGAGAAAACCATAGTTCAAGTAAAATGGGGTATTTGTTGCAGAGGAAATGACATAGTAGTTATAAGAAAACTTCTCATTGGACAAAATAATAGATGGTTCATTCTCCTCGGCTTTTGGATGGTGGTGATAAGCAAAAAAAAAAAAAGATTAACTTTTACTAGGAATACAGTAAATAGAAAATAATAAAATAATTTCACAAACTTGAGACCTTAACTTGATATGAGAAAATATAATGAGATTGGAATATTTCTTTTACATATAACCTAACAAATATACTAGGATATGAATGGACTACATTGTTCATTTCATCAACTCCTCTTCAGCAGGAAGGGTTCCACCCTAAAGTATTTGGGTGATAAAAATGATCTGCAAGTAAATCATTATAGGGGATAAAATGATGCTAGGAGTCCATGAATGCCATAGATTCTCAGAAGTCAGTTGTCATTGTGGTTATCTCCTACCCCACATGTCTTTGATGGCTCATGGGTCTTTCTGTTCGAGACCTCAAAAGAGCCAGTACATGTTCCAGGAACTGTACCTTTTTCTGCTCAAATTTACATTTTGTATTTTGTGGACAGGTGGTTTTGGCACAGCTCTTGAAGTCAAATAAAAATTGAAATACATCTCTTCAGAACAGTCTGAAAGACTGAGTTTATGAAATGTTAAAAGAAAAAAAATATCACAGGGGAGTTGCAAAGTCTGAATGGCATGATCCTAAACTCAAACTGTCACTGAGAGAAGTCTGAAAACCAGTTTTTGCATTCAGTCTGATACTGATCATGAAAAAGGTTGTAGTCCCTCTAAAGATATCCTTTAGTGAACAAAACATCCAGGTGCCCTCATTGGAGATAATGCCCAAAGCCTAAAGTTTTTGAACCATAGTAGTATAGTGACTCTAATAGTCATAAAGGAGCTTAGGTTTTTTGTTCTTTTTGTTAACTTTTTGTATACCAGAGTTGTAACTGAGGAGGTAGAGGGTGGATGGACTTTTTCATATTTTACTTCAGTTATTCCTAGAATTTTCAGTTCTGTTGAGGGAATAACCAGGTTTACAATAATGGTAGTGCCTTGAACTAAATTATTCACAAAATCCCTGGGTTTCCTACTGGAAGAAGAGAGTGAGGGATATTCTTACCCTGATGGCCCTAAATAAGTCCTGCTTCTTCTGGTATTTGGGCAACAGTGATCCAAAATTATGAAAACGCAGCTTGGCATGTCATCTCTTGCCTATTTTATTAATTGTTCAGTAGATAATAGATGCCATGGCATCTAACACTCTAAGAAATGCCTGAAAAGTGCTGAGCCAAATGCTTAATACCCAGGAGCACTGGAAACATGAAAAATTCATATCTAGATCAAAATACTACCCCCTCCACACACATACTCTATTGTATGAAGCCTAATTTCTGTTCATTTCTGCCCAGTCTTTGATGACTTCCACTATTACCACCTTTGTCAAGTGTTGTAGCACATACTCATTTTTAGTCAGTTTTATATAATAAACAGCATGTGTATAAAGTTGGAGAAAGCCTAGACGTTTAACACATATCTTCATGTGGTTTCATATCAAGAGACAATTTTGATGAGCAGCTTTTGGCAATAAATTGGGGACATATGAAGGATTTGGTTCTCTGTGTACCTCAATTGTTGTAGAATTCTGATTCCTTGGTCAGATATGTGACCCAAGAAAATTGATGAGTGGGGTCTATTCTGCCAGAAGCAGTTTGGGTCAGGCCAGGTGTAATTCTTTTTTCAGAGGTGAGACATGGAGGGGAGATTGGAAGAAGTGGCTATAACTCTAGAAGAACTGGCTTTCCTGACAGGGGAAACTGTTAACAAACTTTAACTTTCATCAACAGGGCACTATTAGTGAACAATGGACACTTTCTTTGACTCCTCACTTTCTTCTTCATGTCCTTTCTCATCCAATTGATTTTTATAAATTTGAGATTCATAATTTTGCAATCTTCTTCCACTCATTTTCAAACCCACAACTCTAAAAAAATGTTCTTTCAAAGTAGTCACTGGCCTCTTAATTGCCAAGACCAATAACATTTTCTTACTCCTTATCTCCCTTGAAATTTTTGAAGCATTCATCACTGTTGAGCCATTCTTTCCTTTTAGAAAGTCTCTGTGCTTCTATGAAACTACTATCTATATGTCCTCATTCAATCCATTTGATTGTTTCATTTCCCTTTTCTGGTTCAGCATTATCATCTCAATATGATTATTCTCTAAGGCTTTGTCTTTTTCAAACTTTTCTCTCTCCTTTTATTTCCCTTCAGCATGTTTTGCCAGACTTCATTCATTCTCTGCTGAAGCATTCCTAAAACATTTTTACAGGTCACTGCCTTTCTTTAGTATTTATATATAGTTGGTGTCCTGTCCAAGTCATTTTCAATCCTAAATTAATATAATAATAAAAACTTTGGGGCAGGATGTAAGAGATGGGTTTAGACAACAATTCATCAGTCAACTGACAAATATTTAGATAGTTGTTTTTATGTGTCAGGCAATGTACTAACTACTGGGGAAATAAAGACAGAAGAAAATGTTGCACCTGCTCTCAAAGAACTTAAATTTTAATGGAAGATACAATATCTAGATCTAAATTTATACACATACATATATCTATAGACACACATAGACATATGCATGTATATATGTATGTATATATACATATATGTATGTATGTATGAGGCATTCATAAAACAGGTACAAGTCAATGTTGAAACAGAAATCAGTTGGTAACTGAGGTGTGGGGTGCTGAGGAAAGGCCTCCCATAGAATGTGGTACTTGACATGAGTCTTGAAAGAGTTCAGGGTTTACAAGGAAGAGAGAAGAGAAAGCATGAAGGCAAGGGGGGAAATCAGCACAAAAACACACAAATGGGAGATGGAGTAGCAGGTGTGTGAGAAACAGTAAGCAGACTACTGGGGCTAAACCAGTGAGAATATGATGAGGAGTGCTGTGAAAGAAAGTAGGAGAGACCAGGCTGTGAAGAGATTTAAATGCCAAAGGAGTTTATATGTGTCCCTTAAAAATATCTAGGGATTTTAATGGAATACAATTTCAATATGAATTAGTTGCGGGACATGGAAACCTACCATTTTAAGTGCAAATAAAGAAGCATCAGGATGCATCAAAGAAGCATCATCTTGTCTAGAACAAGAGAGATGATGATTCTCCTGTGCCTTGTGAGATCACATTCCACCACCACATTTTAGGAAAGACATCGAATAACTGGAGTACGTCCAAAGAGGGACAATAAAGGTGCTGAAAGAATGTAAAATATGTCATAAAAGTTCAATTGAAGGAACTGGAGAAAAGTAGACTTAGGAGGGACACAATGACTATCTTCAAGAATATATAAGTTTCATAAGGAAGGTTAGTCGTGTTTCACTTGTCACTTGAAGGTAGAACTGGATACAAAAGGTAGAAGGGGAAGAGAGGAAATTTTCAGTTTCATGAAAGGGAAAAAATGGAACTCCCTAGCAAAGAAAGCTTCCCAAAGGTAGAATAGACTACTTCAGGAGGCAGTGAGTTCCCCAGTACAGAGTCTAGAAGAAGTGAGTTCTTCACTACTTGGGTTCTTCAAGTAGAAGCTGAAGCACTTCCAGATGAAGTAGATAGGATTCATTCTAGTTCTTGATTCTGTGACTAACTGAATGTCCTTTTTTTTTTTTTTTTTTTTTTTTTACAAATTCTTTATCTCTTGAGAATCTGGCTATGAGAGCCTCCTTATTGTCTTCTGGAACTTTTTGACATTTTCCTAAGTTTTAGTCTAGGGAACACTAATACCTAGTGTTCTTTTCCTTAACTATTATGATATTTTTTAAATGGCCACTTCTTCCAAGATTTCTGCTGGTTTCACTTTACCAACCAGTTCTTTCTTGTTCATCAGAATTAATTTCAGAGTATTATTTCTCTTTGTTTCTTCTTGGCTGTGTAAGAGATGCAAACCTTAGGTTTCTCATTTGCTTTTTCTTCATTGACTTGTAATTTCTATTAGAAATAGGATCTGATGTCTTTCATCTAGTAATGATGAGCTCTTCCCATTGGGAAATAATATAGAAAGGCAGAATGAGAGGTTTTGTAAAGAGTAATACTGTTGTCTATCCAAAGGGGATAATTTTTTTAATAATTACATTTTTTAAAATTCTGCTGACTGCAAAAGAAAAAGGTTTTGTCAGTCTCCCCCTGTTTTTAATTCAAGGGGTCCAATATAGGAATAGTAGAGTTCTGATATGTGATGAGCTCAGCATGTCCTTGGATTAGAATTCATGGCCACAATCTTTAGTATGAGATAAGCTCCACTAAACATGAAATTCATAAAACTATCAAACACAATGGTACACACATGCTTAAGAGGTATTTCATCCCAAGGGATGGAAACAAAAAAAATGTAATTAAATGTGAATGATTTTTATCATTATCAGAGTACAGAGAGAAACATAAAGGGAAGATTGAAAAAATCTGCTAGTACTGCTAGTCTTCCCCCATATTTGAATTGCTTATAGGAGCAATAATCTTGGTAATTGCACATGATATTCTGTGAGAGAAAGTTAGTTTTTTTTTTTTAACTCTGGGAGACTCTCCAAAAGCTACAAACATTAGTAAGGTCTGAGGATATGCTTTCTGAAAAGCTTGAGTTTTTCCTTAATAACTGCTGTAATATATGTAAAGAAAATTTACTGATTCTGGCATAGAGTACTTTGCTGTTTATAGGACAAATAGCTCCTTCTCTGTTATGTAAGAAGCAGCCAAGTCTGTCTTAGTAATTTTTCACCAAATGCTTGAGTCATAATGAGCATTATGAGTATGAGGAGGAACTGGAAGCTAGGGTGGAAATGCTTGGAATTTTGAGGGGGAAGGGACCATTCCATTTTATAAATCATGTTAGGGAAGGAGAACATAAACATTTATATAAACAATCTGACATGACCCTGAGATTTAGGTACAGCACATTATAAAAGGTTCAGCAAAAGGATGAGTAGGATTTTGTGGACTAAAATTCTAAAGGGCAAATCAGTCTAGAAGGATTGAAGGTCTCCAGAATGTAACTGAAGAGACAGAGAAAAAATTAGATAGACAAAAGGGGGAAGTTGTATAAAGAAATCGATGTGAATACATGGGTACCTGATTGACAAACATTTTTAAAAGATATGTACAGATGATGAAAGCAAGGGTAGGCAATAAGTTATGAATACAGAAGCTTAATGTGGTCTTGTATGAATAATGGTTGGCATGCTAAAGGGAAGGTTTTTTATTGTTTTTTTTTCTGTTGTCATTCTTGTTGCTGCTGTTATGCATTGTTTTCCTGGTGCTGTTTACTCAATAGCTGCTATGCTAATTTAGAAACCAAGCCCTAGAGGACTTCACCTTTTCATTAGGGAATGTCACTCTTCCCCCTCCCCTAGCACTGGTGGTTGCTTCATTCAACCAAGACATCTAGGTCCATTCTTCAGCTTCAGTTTACTTCCCAGCTATCTAACTAGACTCCAAGTCCACAAATATCCCATTGCCCACTGAGAACTGCTCCTTCTCAGTCTCATTTGTGGGATCTTCATCATGCAGGGCATGCCTATTAACCATGGGTATCCCTCAAGGCTCTGTTTCTCTTTTCCCTCTAGGCTCTTTCAATTCATGATTTCATAAGATCCCATAGGTTCAATAATTTTCTTTAGGATTCTCAGATCTTTTTATCTGATCCTAACACTGTTCTTAATCTTTAGTCTCATATTGCCAGCTGTTATTTGACATATAAAACTAGATGTCATGTAGACACCTCAAACTTAAAATGTCTGAAACATAACTCATTCTCTTTCCCTTCTTCAAACCCTCCTCTCTTACAAATTTTCCTATTACATCTGAGTATAATACTATCCTCCCAGTTATCTGAGCTCATAACTTTGGTGTTATTCTTATTGCTTCACTTACAATCACCTCATATATCCAATCTATTGTTAAATTTTGTCATTTTTAATTTCACAAAATGTCTTTTATATGTCTCCTCTTCCCACTTGCATGGCCACTAATGAGGTAGAAGCCCTCAAAACCTCTCACCTGGATTACTGCAAAAACCTTCTATTGATCTTCCTACTTCAGTTCTCTACCCATTTAAGTTTATCTTCCACTCAGCTGCCTAAGTAATCTTCATAAACTGTAGACATGACCATGTAACACCATCTGTACTCAATAAGTTCCAATGACCCTCTATCACCTCTAAGATTAAAAATAAAATTCTCCATTTGACATTTAAAACTCTTTACTTATATTTATAGTTTTCTCTAACTTTACTTGGCTCTACCTACTCCAGCATCTAGGATCCAGTGGCATTGCCTCTCTTATTGTTTCCCAAACACAACACATCATCTCCTGACCACATGCATTTTCATTGGCTATGTTCCCTGTCTGAAATGCTCTCCATTCATACCTTTACATTCTGACTTCCTGGATTCCAAGATTCAAGTCAGATCCCACCTTTTGCTGAAAGCTTTTCCTAGTCCCCCTTAATATTAGGTCTTCCCTCTGAGACTGCCTCCCATTTATACTGTGTATATCTTTTATGTATTTAATTGCTTTGATATTGTCTTTCCTGTTAGGAGATGAGCTCCTAATGATCAGGACCTGTATTTTTGCCTTTCTGTTATCTTAAATGATTAGATAAAGGTATGAAACACAGCTCTTAATAAATACTTTATGACTAACTGCCTGACTTTTCAAAAAGGACCATTGAGCAAAAGATTAAAAGTTAATTGGAGACTAAATAACATAATATTTAAAAAAGCATGGGCCAAAGAACAAATTATAGAAACTATTTTAGGGAAAATCATAATAATCAACATATAAAAATTTGTGAATGCAATCAAAGCAGACATTATGGAAAAATTCATATACACAAACACTTTCATCAACAAAAGAAAGAACATATAAATTAAGTGGGTTCAGAACTAAAATAAACTCCTGAAAAACAATAAATTAAAATACCCACTTTAACACCAAAATGAAATTAAGAAAAAACAAATAAAAGATTAACAAAAAAAGTAGCAAAAACATTGAATGAATAAATATTATTAGAAGCTTTAATAGAGAAAGCATGAGTAAATTTGACTAAAAATAAGAAAAATTAAATTAGCAGTATCATAAAATGAAAATAGAATTCACAGAAGCAAAAATTAATTATAAATTATTTTGCCAAAATATAAATCAATAAAACTGAAAACTTGAATTTAATAGATGAATATTTTGAAAAATATAAAATGTTCAATTTAATAGGATAGGAGAGAAATTTAAATAACCCTATCTCAGGAAAATGAATTGAAGTATTCAAAAATAAACTCCTGAAAGGAAGAAAAAACAGATGAGTTTGAAGAAAATTTCACTAATTGTTTCAGGAACAATTAATTCTAATATTACATAAAGTACTTGTAAAATTGGAATAGAGAGTCAAAATAAAAAAGAGCACCAATGATATTAATGAAAATATTTTAAATTGCATATTAGCAAATGTGTAGCAGAGATACTGCTACAGCAATATATGTGTACAAAAAACAACAAAAATCATATAATTTTGTCAACATATGTAATAAAAGCTTTTGACAAAATACAATACCCATTTCTGTTTAAAGCACTAGAAAACATAGGAATAAATGAATCTTTCCTTAACTTGGAAAGAAAAATCCATCTAAAACTAAGAGCTAGCATTATATTTAATGACAAATAAATGACTTTCCAATAATAACAGGGTTAAATATTACTACTTGAGGTAGTGTTATAAGACAAGAAAAAAGGAAATTGATGGAACAGGCATAAGAAAAGAGGAAAAAGAAATATCACTCACTACAGATGATGCTATGTTTATTTAGAGGATAAATTAAAAATTAAGTTTATAAAAGCTTCAGCAAAGTTAAAGAATATAAGATAAGCTCCCATAAATCAACATGACTTTTATACATTAACAAAAAAAACACTAGGAAGGAAAGATAGAAAGATACAATAATTAAAAATAACTACAAAAATGGGGTGAGTGTTCACTAACAATAACTACTAGGAAAACTGTACAGCAGTCTGCAGAACTTAAGTTTAGACAAACACCTCACAACACATACAAAAAAGCTTCAAATTGATACATGAGTTATATTTAAAAGATTATATTACACATTGAACTATTAAGGAACAAATTGCCTACTAGACCCATGGGTAAGATTTTGATCATACAAAATGAAAAAAACATTTTTTCTGCACTAAGATAACCAAATAGAGCTAAGATTAAAAGGGAGTTTACTTAGAAAAATCTTTGCTTAAAGTTTTTTTATGATAAAGTCCTTATTTCCAATATATATCAAAATGAATTAAAATTTAAAAGGGTAAAATATATTAAATTGTTGATAAATGATAAATTATTATAAACAGGCAGTATTCAGAGAAATAAATTCAAGCTGTCAATAACTATATTAAAAAATGAAACCTCAATAAAATATAGATAGCAATATAATATTGGCAGTAGGTTTCAGAGTCTCACTTTCAAATTTGTATAAGTATAACAGAAAGATTAACAAAAATAAAATAGAGCACTGAATGAAATGCTGGAGACACTAATTATAAGTATATCATATTTTCTAAATAAGACTGCTAACTAATGTGTATATTTCTCAGCACCATGTGGAACTTTTACAAAAACTAAACACATAGTAGGGCACAGACATATTGCAAATAAATGTAAAAAGGAAGAATTAATAAACATTCTTTACAATTCACATGTAATAAAAATAGTAACAAGTTCAAGGTTGACAAATACAAGAAATGGACCCAAATGAAGTCTTAAATAAAGAGTAGATCAAGGAAAAAAATCAAAGGAACTAACAATTATGTGAAAGAAAATTATAATTATGAAATAACATTCCAAAATTGTTGGGGTACAGCTATAGCAGTTCTCAGGGGAAAATTATATCCCTACAAATACATACTAACATCATGATAAAAGTGAGGATTAATGAAGTGAATACACATTTTAAAAATTAGAAAAAAATAAACCTAAAATGAGTCCAAATAGGAAACATTGAAAAGAAAAAAGAATTAAACTAATGACAAAATATAGAAATGCTAAATAAAAGTAAAAGTTGATTCTTTGAAAATAATGATAAAATTGAAAAGCCTTTAACTAACCTAATTAAAAAGAAGGCAGCTGAAAATTTAGTCAACAGAACAGCAAATAAAAAAGTGAAATTCAACAGAAGTAGAAGAAATGAAAAACATTTTCACAACCTACTATGCACAGTGATACACTAGCAAAACTGAAAACAGTAAAGAAACAAAAATATTTTCAAAAATTTAAATTATTCAAACCAAAGACCAAATAAAGATATTAAATAACCCAGTCTCAGAAAAAAAAATAGGATTAGATGCAAAGAATTAAAGAAAAAAAATTCCTAATTCTGGTGCATTCACAGGATCATATACTTCACAATTTTAAAGAATAATTGTCCATACCATACTAAACAAATTATTCTTTAAAAATGAGAAACAAAGCACTAAACTGAGTGTCTTATATGAGACAAATATGGTTTTTCTTTAAACAATCATAAATAATTTATTTGAGGATTATTTAATAGGAAGTTATATATAATTTGCATAAACTCAAATCTACATTTGTCCTAACACAAATGGCAAAACAGGAATAAATAAGAAAACTAAATCAGTCATAATACAAAATTAGACACAATTGTGTCATGCATACTAGAAGTGTTTTACAAAAGACTAATCTCAGATTAGTAGAAGACCAGTCTCCATTCAGGGTTGTCATATTGCAGGATAGGTTGCTGTAGCATCTGCATCTGTTTTCTTCACATTTTCCTATGTAACTGTTTTGGTTATTATCACCCCCTTTGGATGGTTTGCCATATGTGCTTTTTTGACTATTGTAGTCTGTGTATCACTGTCCACATCTTTATCCATTGTTCACATAGTTATTCCCACCATATGATTGCATGATATATAATTATAATTGCCTGATCACTACCATAGGTACTTTTCTAATTTACATACTTTTGGTCATATTAATTATTAAATCTTTGGTTCTACTTTTGGTATTGACCTCTGCCACTACTTATAATACCACTTCATCCACCAGCTAGAGCACCCTCTCTCTTTTTTTAGCTGTTGCAATTGCTACTTATGTGCCCCTTTAGCTTATGAAATTTTAATTCCACATTTCCCAGAACAAAATTTATGTTATCTGGTTTCTAAGAATTTCTTTACCAGTTCTTCATCTGTATATATGATAAAGCATTTTCCTCTTTTTAAATTTGTTTTTGAGTTCATGGGAAGTTCAATAATTCTCAGTTTGTCCAAATGTTCCAAAATAGTATTTGATTTGCTTTTTTAGATGTACCTGGGCTCAATCTATGGACAAATTACTTTTGGGGCAAGGGACTTCCTTTAAAAGCTTTAGTCCTTTTGAAGTCTATTAACTTTTCATCCAGTTTTTTTTAATTGCCAGGATATTATCAATACCAGCAACATCTTTGAAAAACACAAATTCAAATCCCCTTCATCTTCTAGGGACTCTATCTGTTTTAATTATACAGTCTCTAACTTTTATAAAATGAGATAAGTATTCAGTCAGATCTTGATCCTATCTTAGCTTAGTTCTCCAACAAACATTTTACCATTGTCTTGTTGGTTTTTTCTTGCTTTGTCAAACTTCTCAATGTTTCTGTATTCATTCAAATGCTCTGTGGCAATGGGACTGTTAGCTTTGGGATGATGGCAGGGAGAGGGAGTCACCAGCTCAGTGTTGTATGAAGTCAGATTTGAATCAGGTCATGCTGCAACCTTGACTGATACAGTTCTTATATCTAAACAAGAGAAGATGAAGGAAAAATATAGACACACATCATTAATAAATATCAATTCAAAAGCTTTAAATCAAATCCTATTACACAGACTGTAGTGATTAATCCAAGAAATCATTTATTATGAACAAGTTGTATTTGTATCAGGGATATAAGGATGGATCAATATTAAGACTACAATCAATATAACCATAATAAAAGTAAAAAAACCACACATCAAAAACATGATTAACTCAAGTAATATGAAAACCTTTGAAATAGTACAACAATTATTTATGTCAGCAACCCTAAAAAGTATAAACATAGAAGGAAATTTTTAATATCACAAAAAGCATGCATATAAAAATAAAAGCAAGAATCTTATGCAATGGGGATATACTAGAACCTTTTTCAATAAATCTGAGAGTAAAGCAAGGATTCCCATGATCCCCATTATTATTTGATATAGTTCTGGAGATGATAGAAATAGAAATTAAATAAAAGAAAGAAGCTAATGGCATAAACTTAGATTAAAAAGAGTTTGATGATATGACAACTGACTTGGGAAATCCTAGGGAATCAACAAATGTAATCAATGAGACAATCAATAGCATTAGCAACGTTTCAGGCTACAAAATAAACCCTAAAATCATTTGCATTTCTATATAACAATAACAAAACATAAAAAAAAATAGTAGAAAAGAAATTTCGTTCCAAAAACTATAAAATAATATCTGGGGATAAATCAACCAAAAAAACCCCCACAAACTGATATAAATTCAATTACAAAGATCTCTTTAAGGAAATAGGAAACAGCTCAAATAACTGGAGGAATATTAAATATTCATGAATGGGATATGAAAATATTATAAAAAAATACTACTACTACTAAAGTTAATTTGTAATTTTAATGCTATAGCCATTAAATTGTCAGTGGAATACCTTACAGAAATTGATAAAATAATAACAAAATTCATTTGGAAAAATTAAAAAAAAACTGAGAATATCAAGGGAAGTGAGAAAAAGGTAGAGAAGAAGCAGCAATCATCAACTTTCTATTCTTATTTTAAAAATAGGTGAATCAATGAAACATCTTATTCAAGGGATAATCTGAAAAAATAAAACTCAACAACCCAGGGCTCAATAAAGTAGAAACATCATTATGATAAATAAACCAACAAACAAAACTTCTGAGTTAACTGGAAAGCATGTTAGAGGAAGTTAGGCTTGGGCAAGCAACCTATACATATTTTACAATATATTCTATATAGATATCAGACTTTAATATTGAAAATTGTACTATCAAAGAATACATGATGTATTAAGTAAATATGAGACAAAGTGAATTACCAAAAAGTCATCATTCTGATTATATGAAATTGAAAATTTTCTGTCCAAATAAAATTAATGCACCTAGGATAAGGAAAGCAGTAGAATCAGAAAACCAGTATTTGTATCACTTTTCTTATAAGTTTTATATCTAAGATGTATAAAAAGTGACCTGCCTATGCATATACACACACGTGTTTGAAACCAAAAGCCATTCCTAAATAGATAAGTTGTCAAAAGATGCAAACAAATAGTTTTCAAAAGAAGAATGTCAAGCCATTATCAACTATATTAAAGAATATTCCAAATAACTAATAATGAGAAATGCAAATCAAAATCACTCTGAGTTTTCCCTTCACACCCTGTAAATTGGCAAACATAATAGAATGGGAATAATGTTGGAGAAGTTGTGGGAATATAGGCTCACTAGTGCATTGCTGGTGGAGCTATGAATCTGTATAACTTTTTGAAAGCAATTTATAATTATTTAAATAAAGCAAAATGTTCATATCCTTTGACTTGGAAATTCCACTACTAGGCTTAAACACTAGCAGGATTTTGAAAAGAAGAAAATTCCCATATACACCAAAATATTTTTAGCAGCACTTTTTGGGATAGCAAAGAATTTTGGGAAAAAGTAGATATCAGTCAACTAGGGAATGGCTAAATAAATCATGGCACTTGGATATATTAGAATAACACTGTGATATAAGTTGTGATAAATATGATTAATACCGAAAAATATAGAAAGAGCAGCATGGACTAGTTCAGTACAAATTAAGCATAAACAAGACAAAAATTTATAAAGTGATTTCAATAATTTGAGTAAAAAAAAAAGAAGAAAATCAAAATTTAAAGTTGCAAAATTATACAGACCATATGTGACTTGGAAAAAAAATCAAAGAATAAACTCCCACCCTACCTCTTTTCAGAGGTAAGAGGTTCCCATGTGTACACACTGCGTATATTTTCAGACTTTCTTTGATGCATCTATTAGTTATACTGTTTTCCCCCCTCTTCTTTCAGTATCCTTTAAAATAGTGTTTGTCGTATAGTTGTCTCTCTGGGAAAAATAGATCATAAAATGTTGGGAGAAAATTTTTGTGATAAAAAAGTTACCAATAAAAACTTATTTAATACAAAACAGGAAAAATGAACATTGTATTTAGAACCATAGAACTGGGTTCAATCCTCCTTCTCATCCTTATCTTATTAGCAATGTGACCTTCACAAAACAGTTTGCCCTTCTAAGCTTCAGTTTCCTCATCTGTAAAATGAAGGGTTTGGACCAGATAACCTCTGATTTTATAAGCTCTAGATCTGCCATCACTTTATTCTTTGAGTTTTTAACCCTGATGTTTAGGATATGAAACTTAATTTTTAACTGTAAGAATATGCCAATTTGTCTCTCTAAAATTACAAATATTGAATTCTGTGTAAAAGTAATCATATCACAAAGTACTTTATTGTACAGTTTATTTGCTTTCCGTATTCCCATGACTCTGAATTTACAATGCCTTCAAAAAAGAGAAATCTTGAATTCATCAAGCTTTATAAAATAGGACTTTCCTAAGTTGACTTGTAAATTGACATGGAACTTTGAAAGTGATTTATCACATTGCTTATATGAAACTTTGTTGTTGATTTCCATGTTTCCCACCATCTGCTACATCTTTCAGTGTCCAGTTGATAGCTATACAAAGTAGCTATGGTGGATAGATCTGTGATTGACATAAATGCTAATTTCCAACCAAATTACTTGCATTAAATTTGTAGCAAAGTAACATGAAAGGTCATGTTTGATGAGGATCAGCTTCAGAAGAAATCACAGCTCATGAATAATACCATCCTATAAAGAAAAATGTAGATCACAGAAATGTAAAAAGAGAGGAAAGTGAACATCAGTGTTTGATATGGTATTTTATTAACTGATGTAATGGAAATAAAGAGATCTTTCTTGGGAAATAATTTTCATAAGAGAAAAATGGCTTGCTCCTCATAAGTTGTCCATTGTTATAATTTAGGACAACTGGACCCAAAAGAAAAAGAATTTCATTAAGCAGCCTCTCTTGTACAGTTTGTAAACTTTGAGAGAATCCTGGTATCTCACTTTATTTCATTTATTTTATTAGTGCTGGGGTGGTCTATGATTTTTAAAAAATCTCTGAGAGTAAAACCTTTTACATCTCACTTCTTTTTTTAAGGAAGACAACATCCATATTCAACGTTGATTGAAAAAGTCTGCCTTACAGTTAAATATCAATATCCTCTCTGAATTTCAGGGTGTAAACTAGTCAATGAAATTTAAAAATATTAGTTGATAGCAATGTTTTTATTGGCTCCCTTTACTGGGTCTCTAAACTAGGGGACAAATCACAATAAAATAATTTAATGTTTTACTATAATATTGTTATTACAATACACAACTCCCCCTGTACTGAAAGGAATTAATATGGCCTAAAAGTACCTAGCTTCCAAAGAATAATTTGTTGGGAGAATATGAGTGACTAAAACTAAAGTCATAGGACACATCTAAAGTTTTATATGTCATTGGTTACTATTCCAAAAGTCTAGATATTGAGAATTCTGTGGATCTTATTACAGGCTGGAAATGAAGTAATCATGTTCACTACCACTATTTCTTTTTTCAGGATTTCTTGATCGTTGGGATGAATAAAAGATGATAGATCTTTAAATTATACTGAGATTCATTTGATGAACTTCCATTTCTTCTACTAGCTAAGGTACTTACCCTCAGGTATTCTTAATCCATATCTTTCTTTGTGTTCCAGGTAAAAATTATAAAAAAATTATAATTATGTTTTTAACACAGTGATTTTTTTCTGACAGTTTTGAGGGACAAGCATCAAAACAACTCAGAAATGTAAAAAAATAGGTTTATAAAACACATAAAAATTTTAACTCCATTGTTATTCCCACAAAATCAGGGAAGAGAGACAATACCCTCTGTAATATTTAATGGACTCATTGTGACAAAAATTATAGAAGAATGAGAATGGGAATAATACAGGGAAAGTGGGTGCTGATGTGGTTGTGATCTACATCGTCAGAGAGAATACTCACATTGAGGGAGAACAAAGATCCATTGGAATATTGGAAGTTATGTTCTTCTGTCTCTGATCTTTTTTTAATGGAGTGTTAAAATATTTACATAGTTTTAAATTTGTGCTAGGGATCACTGGTACTGTTGAAATATATTTTCAGCTGAATTCATGAAATCAGAGTATTTTTTCCTTGTCTGCTTCTTCATCTGATGTCTTCTTTCTTTCCCTCTTTCAACACAATATTGGGGTGAATCATGCACCATACACAACAATTCAGCTGAATAATTCCTTTGCCTGTTGACAATGAAAACAATTTTTAGTTCAGACCTGGATACTCCTCTTGTCCTGGGATTTGTAGTTTGTAGCAAAAATAACTCTGATAACTGACCCTAAACATCTGATGCTGTATAGCTGCTGTAGAGAGCACATATTAGTGATGAGGAATACGCCTAGAAGAGAGACAGCAGATCTTGTTGGGTGGGGATAAATAAAGCTATCTATATTGCCAGACTACTTCAAAGAAGCTTTTAGTGAGGGCTGAAATTAAAACCTTCTATTTTCTTCAGACATTTCTTCATACAAAATCATCCATATTTCAAAATATAATGTATTTTGGGAGGATTAACAGTCATAATGAACTCCTAGATGTGGAGGGCTAAGAATCATTGCTACAGATTGATGCTTTTATTTTTATTTGGTTCACATATGCTCTATTCTAGCAGTTGACTTTGTCCAGTGTTTTCATTTGACTTTCTGGTTTTCAATCAAGCACCTTGTCTTTTGATTAACTCAGTAATAAGTATTTACTGAGCTTTTCCTGCCTTGACTCTGTTACCAAAGAGTCACTGATCTGAAGACAGGGTGTCCTCACCACAGCACCAGACAAAACATATAAACAAACAACAAATAAATAAATTCCTTGCCTATCTCTATAGATCAAAAATTTGGAGTTAGAAAGTACCTTAGAGATCTTCTAGTTCAATTCTCTCCATTTACCAGTGAGGAAACAGACCTTCCCACAGTCACACAGGTACTGACAGAATCTAGGTTTGAACTCAGGTCTTCTGTCTTCAATTATAGCATTCTGTTCTTACCAACACACTGCCTTATCTTCTACCATTCTCTCAGCCTCAAGATTTCCATTGGACATGCATTAAACTAATGAAAAAACTAATATAAAATTCGAGTATTAGGTTTCTTGTCTTTGTTTCTTTTTCTTATAGGACCATATAAAATATTAATTAAATACTTCATACAAGAGATATTGTTTGGGGTCTGAAATTGTCCAATCTACAAGCAAAAACACTGAGATAGAGCTTCAAGTTAATATTTATTATTATGTCCAAATACCCTGGACCTAAGATCTTCACAATCTGATATGGCCCCTTGCTCTAGGGCCTTAGTTTCATAGTGCTTGATACCCAGAGACACAGAAGAGGCAAAGTAAAATACAGAGCTTCACTGGATGATAGACCTTGCTTTTGACCATCCAAGAGGGCCAGACATGATGCATCAGCATGGGCAGTCACAGGTTGGGCAAGGCAAAGGTAATTTCTGTTAAATGGTCATAACATGGGCAACACAAGTGTCACCTCTGTTGATTAAATGGTCATAATTTGCCCCTCCTCATATTGGGCAACAGAAGGTGGTCTGAAGGTACAAAAATAAGTTGGGGGACTTTTCATATCATGTCAAGACATCCCACCTATTCTGGGTTTGGTCATCAGCATTCTTATGGTTAGGCAAGTTAACTTCATAACTGGCAAATAAATGGTGAACAGTGAATTCATAGGTTTTAAAGTTTGAGTCCTATTATAAGAAAGAATATATCTTATTTAATTATCTTTATATAATATATACAAAATATGCATTATATATGTTATTCTTATATTAGTATTAGTTAATTAAACTGGCTAAATGTATAGTATTAGAGAAGTATGTCACTAATAATTTCTAATAATCATTACCCCTATGGAATCATACCGATTAATACTGATTTGGAACAAAATAGGTGTCTAATTAAAATCATCTTTGTCAGTCACAAAGTTGATAACCTAAGGTTCAGTGAAACCTCATTAAGCTATAGTATGCAATATGGCATTCTATAGTGTTGCAATATTTTTTACTTCATTTATAAATGTTTCATGTCCAAAGTTTGGATAAAAGAGACATCATGAAAGTTACATGTAGGAAGTTTAAGACAACTTCTGTCATATTTTGTCATAGATAACAAGTCACTTAATCTGTCAGAGATGCAACTAACTGTCTAAGCCTAGAATTGGAGAAAAGAATGCTGAACTTTCATTAGGTGAGGCAATTTCCTCACTGGGAATCTCACTACAATTTATGAAGTTAAAGGTCCATGAAAAATGGAAGTTTGAATGATGTCCATAACTCATACAATGGCCTGTTCCTCTGATTTCATTATTGTAGGGATCTCCCAGGGAAAAACTAATTCAATTAACACAGAGAAATACTTTTTCTGCAACTTAAAATTTTACAGAACTGTTTGGGTCTTTGAGACAGTAAGTAATTATTTGAGGATCATAGTGCCAGTATGTGTCAGGGACTGGTCATAAACACATTTCTTCCTATACTTGAGGCCAGTTCTCTATCAACTATATTACACTGACTCAATATTTTGAATAAACTTAGAAATATGTTACCAGGGAGGTGACAAAAGTATTGCCTATTTAAAATCGAGCAGTTTGATGTCTTTTTAATATCCTCTTGCCATTTATCTGCATTTTAAATCTGCTTTCATGCATTGAATGATGTCTAAAATGTCTGATTTTAGTTCATAGTTCCAGGCTGTTTTTTTCTCCTATCAGATATGCTTTTGAGTTAATATTATGTTTTATGGATAACAATTTGTTACAAATAACAAATCATTCAATACATTAACAGCAAAATAAAAATATTGGATCCTTGCTTATTTCATAATTTCTTTCTTTGAATCCTACTTTTCTTTTCACTTTATATTTAACTTTAATGTAAGAAGATCTTTTGACTAAAATAGCATTTTGGAGATCAATCTGGAATTATATCCAAAGAGTTATTAAAATACCTATACACTTGGGGCATAACAAGAGAACATTGTACACAATAACAGCAATATTGTTTTAAGAACAACTTTGAGGCAGAGCCAAAATGCCAGAGAGAAGCCAGGAAGTTGCTTAAGTTCTCCCCAGTTTCCCTCAGAAATAATGTTAAATCTAACCTTTAAACAGATTCTGGAGTGACAGAACCTACAAAAAGACAGAATGAAACAATTTTCCAGCTTAAGATAATTTATAAGTACTTTAGGAAAGGTCTATCTCACTTGGGTAAAAGGGTAGTATAGCCCAGTGCAGATGGTGTCCATCAGGAGGCTTTAAACCACAACACAGATTAGCAACCAAGGACAGTGTCAAAGAAGGCCAGCTATGAGGCCTCCAGCCCAAGCTCAAAAGGCAAGTTGTGAGGCCTGGAAATCAGGCAACAGCAGGTACTACTAGGGTGGGCTACCCCAGTGCAGTGAGCAAGCCTCCAGCATCTGAGGCACAGTGCACAAAACTAGTGACCTGGCCCCAAGTATAAAAACTTGGGACAATGCCCCTTGTGCCCCAGGAAGAAAGCTCAACTTTAAAGGACATTGAATTGGCAAAAAATGAACAAGAAGCAAAAAAAAAAAAAGAACCTTGACCATAGAAATTATTAGGGCAACAGAGAAGACCAAAAAAATAAATTTAGGAGAGGACAACATTGTCAATACACCTACATCTGAAACCTCATAAAGAGAATATGCATTGGTCTCAGGCCCAAAAAAAAAGCCTTGGTCAAAAGGCTTAGAAGAAGTCAAAAAGGATTTTAAAAGTCAAATATAGAGAAAGAAGAAAAATTAGGAAAAGAAAAGAGAGATATTCAAGAGAGGTATGCAAGGTATTCAACAGTTTGGAAAAGGAAGAACAAAAATTGACTGAAGATAATAATTCCTTAAAAAATACAATTGGCCAATTGGGAAAAAATCCACTGAAGGAAACAATTTCTTGAGAAGTGCAAGTGGAAAAAAAATAGTGAGTGCCACATCACTTCACTGGGGACAGTTTCAAAGATAATCTATTACATGAATATTTAAGGATTCTGATCTAAGGCAATCAATCTCTATAGGATCATAGAACTAGAGCTGAAAGGGATCTCAGAAGCCATATAATATAACTGCTAGATGAGGAAATAGATGAGATAAATTCCTCATTTAGACCCAACTGTAAAAATCATGGTTGGGCTGTGATGAAGATTGGTATCCTAATGGCAAAAAAAAGAATCAATAACAATCAATCAAGCATTTTTTAAGTGAATACTATAGGCCAGACACTCTGGTAGGTGCTAAGAATGCAAATACAGAGAATGAAACAACCCCTACTCACAAGGCACTTACATTTTACCAAGGACATGTATATGTAGGAAAGAAAGTGGAGAAAGCATCAAGAAGAAATTTCTCTTGGTATCCCAAAATTATTTGCTGTGAATTATATTTGGGTCATAGACTGATCATGACCAAGCATGAATTTGCATTTATTTATCATGTGACTGGAATAAAAAAAGTACAATTGGATCACGAGGATAATATACTATGACCAGGTAGGATTTATACTGGGAATGCAGAACTAGCTAAATATTAGGAAAATTATTACCATAATTGATGATATCAACAACAAAACTAACAGAAATCATATGATTATCTCAACAACGGAAACAGCTTTTGACAAAATACAACACCCATTCCAATTAAAACATTAGAGAACATAGAAATAAATGGAGTCTTCTTTAAAATGATAAGTAGCATCTATCTAAAACCATCAGCAAGCATTATCTGCAATAATGATGAGCTAGAAGCATTTCCAGTAAGATGAGGTGTGAAACAAGAATGTCCATTATCACCACTGTTATTCAATTTTGTACTAGAAATGTTAACTTTAGCAATAAGAGAAGAAAAAGAAATTGAAGAAATTAGTATAGGCAAAGAAGAAACAAAGCTATCACTTTTTGCATATGTGATGGTATACTTAGAAAATCCAAGAGAATCAAAGTAAAAAAAAAAAACTACTTGAAATAGTAAAAAAATTATTAAAGTTGCAGAATATAAAATAAACCCATTTAAATCATTAGCATTTCTATATATTATTAACAAACCCCAACAGCAAAAGAGAGAAAGAGAAATTCCATTTCAAGTTACTGTAGATATTATAAAATATTTAGGAGTCTACCTGCCAAGACACACTCAAGAACTATATGAACACAATTACAAAACACTTTTCACAAATAAAGTCAGATCTAAATAATTGGAAAACTATCAGTTGCTCATGTGTAGGCTGAACTAATATAATAAAAATTATGATTCTACCTAAATTAATTTATTTATTCAGTGTCATACCAATCAAACTACCAGAGAACTTTTCTATAGGGCTAGAAAAAAAACAATAACAAAATTCATCTGGAAGAATAAAAGGTCCAGAATTTCAATTAATGAAAAGAAATGCTAGTGAAGGTGGCCTAGCTGTACCAGATCTTACATTATATTATAAAGTAATAATTATCAAAACTTCTTGATACTGGCTAAGAAATAGCGTGGTAGATCAGTGCAATAGGTTAGGTATGTAAGACAAAATAGTAAATGACTATAGTAACCTACTGTTTGATAAACCAAAAGATACCAGCTTCTGGGAAACGAACTCACTAATTAACAAAACCTGCTGGGAAAACTAGAAAAAATATAGCAGAAACTCAGCACAGACCAACACCTTACACTGATAACCAAGATAAAGTCAAAATGGCTACATGATTTAGATATAAAGGCTAATACTACAAGCAAACTAGGAGAGCAAGGAATAGTTTACCTGTCAGAAGAGAAGAATTTATGACCAAACAAGATAGAGAACATTATAAAACGCAAAATGGATAATTTTTATTACATTAAATTGAAAAGTTTTTACAACAAAGTCAATGAAAAGTTAGATGGTTACAAGGGAAGCAGAAAGCTGGGAAACAATTTTTACAACCAGTGCCTCTGATAAAGGCCTCATTTCTAATATATACATATAGAGAGAGAACTGAGTCAAATTTATAAGAATACAAGTCGTTCCCTGATTGATAAAAGGTCAAAGGATATGAACAGGCAGTTTTCAGATGAAGAAATTAAAGCTATCTACAGTCATATGAAAAAATGCTCTAAATAACTATTGGTTAGAGAAATGCAAATCAAAACACCTCTGACATACCACATCACACCTATCAGATTGGCTAACAAGACAAAACAAGACAATGACAAAGGTTGGAGAAGGTGTGAGAAAATTAAAACACTAATGCATTATTGGTGGAGTTCTGAACTGATCCAACCATTCTGGAGAACAATTTGGAACTATGTCCAAAAAGCTATAAAACTGTGCATAGACTTAGCTCTTCTCAGCAATGCAAGGGTCTCAGACTACTCCAAGAGACTCATGATGAAAAATGCTATCCACATCCAGAGAAAGAACATTGAAGTCTGAATGTAGATTGAAGCATACTATTTGCTCTCCTTTTCTTTTGTTGTTTTGTTTTGCTTCTTCTTTCTCATGGTTTCTCCTATTACTTCTAATTCTTTATATCATGACTAATGTGAAAATATGTTTAATATGAATGTATAAGTAGATCCTATATCAGATTGCATGCTGTCTTGTGGAAGTAAGTGGGGATGGAAAGGGAGAATATTTAAAACTCAAAATATTATAGAAGTGAATGTTGAAAACTAAAAATTAATTAATTAATTAAAAAAGAAAACTATATTGGAAATAATTTGAATATTATTATTATAAAAACAAGAAAATATAAAAAAACTACCAACTCACATGACTTATTTTTTTGTGTTAATGCAAAATATTTATTGGAATAATTTCTACATGTGTAGAAGAGGTCTTTATTCAAAATGTGAAAAAAAAGGTGCTTAGCTTGATTTTACATTGACCTCAGCATGATAGTCAGACAGTTGGGTGAATTGTGTACAGAATACAAAATCCCGCTGTGCTCGTTTATTCATTTAAAATAATCATTTGTTTAGATAAAGCAAAATACCATCTCAAGGGCTCCTCTTATTATTAATGTTATTATTTGCAAATGGAAGTGAGGCTGACTGCATCAAGCCCTAAAATTTGAAGGAGACTACACAATTTGTAAAAAGAGTTTAGAATAAATGTCTACATAAGAAAAACAAGTGGATGAAAAATGCCAATTCCATAGACTATGATATGCAATTGTATACACAGTCCATTCTTCAATACATCTTGCTTGAACAGACATTTTGGATGGATGGTGAATTGAGTCTGGAATTGAAAAAAGGGAGAGAATGAAAGGGATTTCATTCAGAAAATTTTACATTGCTTTTAATAACTCCAAGCTGTTCTGTGAAACAAAGTTTCATCTTTTTAACATCAATATTTTTTCTGTTATATTGCTGTGAATCACATTATTCACTGAATTAAAATTGTGGTTCCACCAGGAATTCATGATGGGAATATGCTGGTCAGAGTATATTATTTATGAATTATGAACCATAATGTAGGAATAAAGATTTAATCAAAAGAATGCATGACTGGAAAAGATGTGGGCAAAGAACTTCTTAAGAACACTTGTTAATTGATGGACAATCAGTTTTCTATTGATACCCACATAATTTCAAGAGATCTAAATAGTTTCCTGGCATGTTGAATCAACTTTTCTATTGAAGATCTATGGGAAGACATGAAAAAGAGTCTCACCAAGATGTTATTGTATTATGTGCCATTTGAGAGTATATCCATATTAATGAAATCCACCAAAGAAGTAATTATGGATCACCAAAATAATAACATTTTATGGTGTATATGTTATTTCATGATTACTAAAAGCATTTACCAGTATCATGAATTCTATCTTGGGCAGTGTTCAGGTAAAAGGATGCTTTATGTAAAATAACATTTTGCAAACACTAGTCTTCATTGGTGATAATTTGTTGGATCCATTGAGATCCATAATAGTACAGGACTTCTTCCTGGTCACTTAAAAATTATGCAGCCTTAACAACTATGAAGCAAATATAAATTGGATAGAGGATTCACATTGCACAAATTTTAGTGTAGATTTGGTCAGACAACCTATTGAGTTAAGCACAGTAGCATGTAGTTCTTAGACAGACACTGCCAACAGACAGCAAGCTGGGTCTGGAACCTAACAGGATGTGAGGAGCAGAAAGGATTGTATTTAGATAATTTTACAATGCTAAGTCTAATATTCCTTCATTGCCTCCATAAATTTTTACTCCAAAAATATATTGTGGAACCAAGAAGAATTTGGAAGCTTCTGCCAGCAGAGCAAAACTTTGACAAATTTTTGCAAATCTACAAAATATTTGACCATGGGTCTGATGGTGAGCTATGTGTCTCTCATCCAAGGACCAAAATAGCTAAGTTCAGCTTGTCACAAGGTTAGTTACAAGATGATTAAAATTTTTTTGGGGGGGACAATAATTCTCATGGAACATCAAATAAGTTACAAAAGAATTGTCCTTTGTGTTGGAAGAAGTATATGCAAACACAAAACTACTTATCCTTGACATATTACAGTGTTACCTAAATGATGTTTTGTATCTCCAAATCATGGCAGACCTTCACTGTAGAAAAATTAAAACTGAACGTAGTACAAGAGTAAATGTGAGAAGAAGCATGGTATAGTATTTAGAATTCTGGCTTCAGAGCCAAGAACCTTGAGATTGAAGTCCCTCCTTTGATACACATTGGTATGTGACCTACAGAAGTCACTTAACTTTTCAATGTTCTATGCAATTCTTTAATAGGTACTGACCTGATTCAGTAGACTAAGTTTTCTCCTCAGGATTCATTAGGATGCTCATTGTCAGGATTCCCCTAGGTTAATGAAATCAGCCAGCCATCAAGGATTTATTAAGCACTTATTATGTGCCAGGCACTGTACTAAATGTTAGAATTATGAATTTTCAATCCATTTCCCCACAAGTGGCAAGGGAAAAAAGGTGAAAGTTGTAATAATATTTTTAGCAATGACTTGTAGTATAAGAAGGCATCATCAAAAATATGAATAGCCTGAAAAAAGAGGTAGAATGTTTAAAATTGAAGAAATAAGAGATGAATATCACAATTCTGTACTCATGTTTATAAACTATTAAAAGATCCAGTATAAATGTCCAAGCATGCTGCATAGCTTCTCTGTGGGAGGTTTAAAGAAAGCCATGGAAAGTTTCTGATTTTTAAGGCTTGTTACTAGGGCAATCTTGTATCTCTTCTGTTAAGATGTAGTTCATTTTTGCAATTCTTTCCTCTGTAACTCTAACTTCTTTTATAATAATAAAAAATAAAACCTATTGCATCATTTCTAAGAAGAAGTCTAATTGCTATTGTGGGTAAGCTGATTTTTTCTTTTTGATTTTGATTATAGGTACTTTTAGTTATTCTGTTCTAGGGTTGCACCTTGTTCATCTATGACAAAAAAAGTTCTTTTTTTTGTTTGTTAATTCATTTTCGTCATTGAGGACTCAGGAGTTATTGGTCTTTCCTACTCTGTGGATAAAATCAAATTGAGGACTTTTCATTTATTCTGATGATAAATTACACAGAGAGATTTCTGAGAGTGGAGCTAAGATGGTAAAGCTGAGAAAGCATTACGGCTTAGCTTAGTCCTTTTAATATTCCCATCTAAACAACTTTGAAATCATGCCTCAAACAGAATTTTGAGCAGCAGAGCCAACTAAATCAGAGTAAAACATTCTTCTAAATCAAGACCAAGGGATTAAACCAAAAGGGATTGGAATGAGAGATCTGTGACATTGGGGTAGGGGATGGGCCAGAGCCCACATGGATGTAGCACCAGTGGTGGAACTTGATGATGGTGACAGTAGCAACAGGAGCAACTTCAGGATCTCTCAAGCTAGAGATGCTAAGGGGATTGGTCATGCACTTGGAAGGAGATTACAGGGGATATATGTCTTAGCACTGCACCCAGGACTGGACACTTTTTGGCAATTTCATTGGCTATATTAACTTCTGGGTCACAGGTTCAAGGGCAGAAAGGAACATTTTCAGTCATGAGAGGGTAAGAGCCATGCAGAGCAGTATTATGTCCTATTCCCAAGGGAGTAGAGGCTCATGGGAATAATATTGTTTCTGGTTGCAAGAGAGCAGGGGGCCTAAAGAATGGTATTTGTTGAAATTCCAAGGGATCAGGAGCTTTTTCTGGGTACAGAACAGAGGCCAGAACAAGAAAGCAGTCACTACGCATTTCCCCAGATCACATCAACTTAGAAGAACCAAAAATTTCCATACCTCCAGAATGAGCTCTAAAAACAGCAGTGTGAAAGAGCCTGAAGCTTGGGACAGTGCCCTTCCCCCCTCCACATTGAGAACAGAGCCCAACTTTGACATAAAGTTCAAAGTCAAGAAATAAGCTAGAACAATAAGCCAACAATAATAAAAATATGACCATAAAAAGCTACTATGGTGATAGGAAAGGTTATGTGGGAATTGTGTTAATCAAACTGACTCCATCTTGTAAAACTGACTCCATTTTGAGATTTAGGCTTCATTTTCTGCCTTTCCCTTCCCAAATATGGGAACTGAGTGGCATCCTGTTTCACATATGGGAAAGTCCCAAAACTCATTATTCCCCTCCCAACTTGCAAAATTCCTAATCTTTCCTCCAATTAGAAATCAGATTGCCTAATCTTACATCCTAGTTTATATCTTGTTTATTGTTTTCCTATAATGTACAAAATTTATGCAAAATTTGTATTCAGGGTCTAGTCAAGACTGGTCCAGATTTATTGCACAATTGTGTGGCTTAGCAATAAATTGATATGCTCAGGAACTTGAACCTTTATTTCCTCAGTTATTGCAGATTTTACTCATGACAATCAAGACACAAACTCAAAAGAAAATTTTGTCAAAATAGCTTCAAACAAAATCTCAAAGGAAAATGGGAATGGGGCAAAAAAAAACAAAAAGAATTCCTGGAATTGAAGACATTGTGCCCCTCAGCTGCCCCTGCCACTGCATCCAACTAAGCCCTGGACCAGCACTCTGACTAACTTTTTCTCTGGGCAGAGTTTGAGCTTTGGCTCTGGCCCTGCCAAGGCCCCAGACCCCCCTGCCCTGTCTTCCTTGCCCTCCTCTGCCACTGTCATGCTGGAACCCCAATATGCTGACCTCCCTGGCATTGCCAGAAATGAACCAAATGTTTATGAGACCAGTGACCTCCTTGAGGATGACCATGCAGAATTTGATTAGAGGAGCTGACAAGTACAAGTATGGAACGCATTATTGTCAACCCAAATGCTGCCTATGACAAGGTCAAAAATAAAAGAGTGGAGACCAAGCGACTTGACTTTCCAGATTGTATTGGGAAAACCCAAAAGACAGGATATGAATCTGAAGAGTTTGAAATGCTTGGATGGGGGACTGGGGCTGAAGGAGATACCCCAACAGAAGCACCAGTGACTTTTGCATGAGGTTCAAGAATTAATGACTGAGGTGGAGAAGATAAAGGCAACAGTGAAAGAGTCAGCTGCTGAGAAGAAGCTGACCTCTGTGGTGTTGACCAAACAGTTGGGTGCCCTGAAGCAGCAGCTCATTGCCTCCCACCTAGAGAAGCTGCTGGAACCTGATGCTGCCATCAACCTCACTGACCCTGATGGAGCCCTGACCAACCACCTACCAGTGCAATTGGAGGCAGGAAAGAGAAGCAGAGAAGCAAAGGGGTTGGGTAGGGGGCAAGGATGCTGCTGTCCCTGACCCCTGACAACAGACTGGTCACTTATGAGTTTCAGTTTCAGCCTGAGCAAGACAAGTTCTCTTAGGCAGCCAAGTTGCAGTTGAGAAATGGCTGTCAGAGCTGGAGGCAACAGTATACTGTGAGCAGGACCCTTGGAATCCTTTGTCTGCAGGTCTTTAGGGATCCTGTCTGAGGGAAATGGTGGAACTGTTGCAGGCAAAGGTGAACACCCTGCACACTGCTGCTTTGGATCAGGTGAAAACATGACCACAGAGTGACCTCAGGAAAGTGAATGAAATTGCTAAGCACAAAGCTGCCATGGAGGATGCAGACACACAAAGCAAGTTACATCAATTGTATGAGACAGTTCAGTGCTGGAGTCCCATTGCTGCTACACTTCCTGAGATAGTACAGTGACTTGTTATCATCAAGGAGCTGCAGTTTGGTCAGCTCCTGACACATCTGTATACCACCCAGCAGATGATCGCTGTTTTTTTCAAGGACAACTCTGCCCTACTGGCTCAGGTACAGGCCACAAGGTAGGAGAACCTGGTCATGGTGGAGGGAAATTTTGCCAGCATCAACACACAAATGAAGAAACTAGGAAAGTGAGCAAAAGTGGAGGGGTGGTCTCTGACCTGTTGTGTGTGTTCTGTACTTATCAGTTTGAGTCTGGCTGTGTGCTCTCTTTCCTTAATTATACAAATCCCAGGTCCCCCCTTATTTCAAGGAGAGGAGCTCCTGCACGTGGAGTGGGGACCCCTTGGATACGTTAAATAGTGGTGGCCAAGGGAAAGCATCTCCTGTTAGCCCCTGGGGATGGGGCATAGAAACAGCCATTTTCCTAACCCATGTATAACATTGCTTTCCTGTAATGTGGTGGGAGTAGGGGTACACAGCTGCTTATGGCTAACTGTACAACTTTCTGATAATTAAATGCTGTGTGCTGTAAAAAAAATCCTGGAATTGCTAAAAAAAGATTTTCAAAGTTAAATAAGAGAGATAGAGGAGAAATTGAGAAAATAAATGAAAGCAATGCAAAAATTATTTAAAAAAAACAACAAATAGCTTAGTAAAAGAGGAACAAAAATGGTAAGGAAAATAACACCTTAAAAAGGAGAATTAATCAAATGGAAAAAGAGGTACAAAACCTCACTGATGAAAGTAATTTCTTTAGATTAGAATTGGGCAAATTAAAGCTATGAAACCATGAAATGTCATCAAATTTCAAAACAAATCAAAACATGAAAAAAAGAGAAGAAAATGTGAAATATCTCATTGGAAAAACAACTAACCAGACAAATAGATCATGGAGAGATAATTTAAGGATTATTGGACTACCTAAACAGCATGATCAAATAAAGAGCCTAGACATTGTATTTCAAGAAATTATTAAGGAAAACTGCCCTCATATTCTAGAACCAGGGGGTAAAATAAAAAATGGAAAGAATCTTCTGAATGACTGCTGAAAGACATCACAAAATGAAAATCCCTAAGAATATTTTAACAAAATTCCAAAGCTCCCATTCAATGAGAAAATATTCTAAGTAGCAAGCATTAAATTATTCAAAAACTGTGAAGCCACAGCAGCTATAATTTTAAAGAAATTGAAATATTGGAATATGATATTCCAGAAGGCAAAGGAGCTGGGGTTAACCTACCAAGTAAAACTGAATATAATCCTTAAGGGAGAAAAAGGATATTTAATGAAATAGAGCACTTTCAAGCATTACTGATGATAAGACTAGAGCTGAATAGAAAATTTTATTTTTCTGTATAAGAATCAAGAGAAGTATAAAAAGGTAAACATGAAAAAGAAAACATAAAGACTCAATAAGCTTAAATGTTCATATTCCTATATGGGAAGTTAATACATTTGACTCCTAAGAAATTTATCATTATTAGTTAGAAAAACTCCACATAGACAGAGGGCACAGGAGTAATGGATAGATGAGGATGTGGGATGAATTAGGGGAAGGGGGAAGGGAGAGAAAGAAAGCAGAAAAAATTGTCTCACATAAAAGAAGCACTCTAGAAAGAGCTTCTACAGTGGAGAGGAAGATGGTGTAGGGCACCAGGGAACTTTATTCTCACCCGAATTGTTTCAAAGAAGGAAGAATATGAATACACACACACACACACACACACACACACACACACAAAACTGGGTATAAAAATCTATTTTACCTAACAGAGAAGAAGAAAGGGAAGGGAAAGTAGAGAAAGGGAAACTGATAAAAGGGAGGACAAATAAAAGAAGGCAGTGGTCAGAAGCAAAATATACTTTGGTGGAGGGACAATATAAAAAGAGAGAAGGATAAACAATTAAAAGAATTCAGGGAAATACACTATTATTAATCATACCTGTGAATGTGGATAGGATAAGTTAATCCATGAAAAAGAAGTGGATAGCAGAATGGATTATTAATTGGAATTCAAAAATATTTTGTTTATAATAAACATACTTGAAACCTGGAGACACACCCAGAGTTGCTTTTGTGTTGTTGTTGTTTTTAAGTGAGGCTGAAACAGAATCTACTATGCTTCAATTGAAGTAGAAAAGCCAGGGGTAGCAATTGTGATCTCAGACACAGCAAAACAAAAATTGACCTAATTAAAAGAAATAAGCAGGGAAACTACAACTTACTAAAAGGTACCACAAATGATGAAGTACTATTAATACTAAACATATATGCACTAAATGGCATAGCATCCAAATTCATAAGGGAAAAGTTAAATGACTTACAGGAGAAAATAGACAGCAGAACCATACTAGTGGGGGAACTTAACTTTTCCCTCAAAGAACTAGATAAATTTACCATGAAATAAATAAGAAATAAAGAAATGCATAGAATTTTAGAAAAGCAAAATGTGACAGATGGCCAGAGAAAAGTGAATGGGAATAGAAAATAATATATCTTTTCTCACCTGTAAATGGCACCTTCACAAAAAAATTAGCTATATTTTAGGGTATAAAATCCTCACAAACAAATGCAGAATATATATTAGATGAAACCTTTTCAGATCATACTGCAGTAAAAATTACATTCTAAAAAAGTCTGTTGAAGCAAAGGTTAAAAATTATTTGGAAACTGAATAATCTAACCATAAAGAATGAATAGGGCAAAGAACAAGTCATAGAAACAATCAATAGCTTCATTAAAGAGAATGACAATAAGGAGCCAACATACAACAGTTTGTAGGATACAGCCAACACAGAACTTGAGGGAAAATTTATCTATCCAAATGTGTACATGAATAAAAGAGAGAAAGAGTAGATCAATAAATTGGTCATGCCATTAAAAAATACTAGAAAAAGAATAAAATGAAAATTTCCAGCTAAATACCAAATTTAAATCCTGAAAATCAAAGATTAATAATATTCAAATTAAAAATCTCATCAAACAAATAAATACAACTAAGAACTAGTTTTAGAGAAAAAATAAAATATCAATTATTGGTTAATTTGATTTTTTTAAAAAAGAAAAAATCATAAGAATAAAGAATTAAAGGGGTGAAAGCACCACCAATGAAGATGAAATAAAAATAATTATGAAAATTTATTTTACACAATTATATCCCAGTAAAACTGACAATCTAAGTAAAATGGTTGAATGTTTACAGAAATATAAACTGCCACAATTAACAGAAGAGTAAAAATAGAATACTTAACCTTATTTTAGAAAAAGAAATTGAAAAAGCTATAAATAAGCTATGAATAAAATAAAATAAACTATAAATAACAAATTCTGAAAACCAAAGGAGAGATTAATAAAATTAAAATTAAGAAAACTATTGAAGTAATAAATATAACTAAGAATTAGTTTTATGAAAAAACAATAAAATAAACTTTTGGTTAATTTAATTTAAAAAAAAAGAAAGAAGAAAACCAAAATACCAGCATCAAAAATGAAAAGGGTGAATTCACTACTAATGAGGAGGAAATCAAGACAATAATTAAGAGCTGTATTGCCCATCTGTATGCCAACAAATTTGGCAATCTTAGTGAAATGGATGAATATTCACAAAAATATAAATTGCCCATATTAACAGAAGAAAAACTAAAACAATTAACCCCATTTCAGAAAAAAAAATAAATTGAACAATTCATCAGTGAATTCCCTAAGAAAAAATCTCCATGGTCAAAGGGATTTACAAGTATATTCCATCAAATATTTATAGGGCAATGAATCCCAATGAATACATAAACTATTTGGAAAAAAATAGAAGATGGAGTCCTACCAAATTCCCTTTAGGGCACAAATATAGTGCTAATACCTGAACAAGAAAGAATCAAAACAGAGATAAAAAAAATTATAGACAAATCTCCCTAATCAATATTAATGCAAAAAATTAAGTAAAATATTAGCAAAGAGATTACTGCAATTTATCATTAGGAAAATCCACTATGACCAGGTGGGATTTATGCCAGGAATGCAGGGATGTTTCAATATTAGAAAAACTATCAGCATAATTGACCATATCAACAACAAAACTAACAGAAATCATATGATTATATTAATAGATGCAGAAAAAACTTCGGACAAAATACAGCACCTATTCATATTAAAAACCACTGGAGATAATAGGAATAAATGGAGTTTTCCTTAAAATGCAAAACAATATCTATCTAAAACCATCAGCAATCATTATCAGTAATGAGGATAAGCTAGAAGCATTTCCACTAAGATTAGAGTAAAAGAAAGATGCCCATTATCACCACTATTGTTCAATATTGTACCAGAAATGTTAGTTTTAGCAATGAGAAGAAAAGGAATTGAAGGAATTAGTCTAGGCAATGAGGAAACAAAATTATCACTCTTTGCAGATAATATGATGGTATACTAAGAGAATGTTAAAGAAGCAACTAAAAACTACTTGAAATTATTAACAACTTTAACAAAGTTGTAGGATATAAAATAAACCCACGTAAATCATCACTATTTCTATATATTACTAACAAAGCCCAGCAGCAAGAGATAAAAAGAGAAATTCCATTTAAAGTTACTGTAGATATTATAAAGTATTTGGGAATCTATATGCTGAAACAAACCCAGGAACTATATGAACACAATTACAAAACACTTTTCTCACAAATAAAGTCATAGCTATATAATTATAGCTATATAATTAGAATTAACTATAGAATTAGAATTAATTGGTAGGCCAAGCTAATATAATAAAAATGACAATTCTACCTAAATTAATTTACTTATTCAGTGTCATACCAATCAAAGTACCAAAAATAATTCATAGAGTGAGAAAAAGTAACAAAATTCTTCTGGAAGAACAAAAAGTCAAGAATATCAAGTGAATTAATTGAAAAATGAAAGGAAGGTCACCTAGCCATAGCAAATCTAAAGTTATGTTGTAAAGCAGCAATCATCAAAACTATTTGTCATGGCTAAGAAACAGAGTGGTAGATCAGTGGAATAGGTTAGGCACTAAAGGCACTGTAGTAAATTACTACAGTAATCTACTGTTTGATAAACCCAAAGGCTCCAATTTTTGGGATAAGAACTCACTATTTCACAAAACTCCTGGGAAAATTGGAAAATAGTATGGGATAAACTAGGCACAAACCAACATTTTATACCCTATACCAAGATAAGGTCAAAATGGGTACATGATTTAAACCTAAAGGGTGACTTTAAAAAAGCAAATTAAGAGCGCAAGGAATAGTTTACCTGTTACAAGTCTCATTTATCAAATATGTGAAAAACTGAGCCAAATTTATAATAATCAAGTCATTTCCCAATTGATAGTCAAAGGATATGAACAGACAGTTTTCAAATGAAGAAATTAATGCTATCTATAGTCATGTGAAAAAAATGCTTTACATCACTATTGATTAGAGAAATGCAAATTAAAACAACTCTGAGGTACCACTTCACACCTATCAGACTGGTTAATGTGACAAAACAGGAAAATGATAAATGTTGGAGGACATGTGGGAAAATTGGAAGACTGAGACTTTGTTGGAGGAGTTGTGAACTGATCCAAACATTCTGGAGAACAATTTAGGGCTATAAAACTGTGCATACTCTTTGATTCAGCAATACTGCTACTAGGTCCGTATCCCAAAGAGATCATAATAAAGGGAAAAGGACCCACATATACAAAAATATTTTTAGCAGTTCTTTTTGTGGTGGCAAAGAATTGGAGATTAAGGGATGCCCATTGATTGAGGAATGGCTGAACAAGTTGTGGAATATGAATGTAATGGAATACTATTGTTCTACAAGAAATGATGTACAGGCAGATTTCAGAAAACCTGGAAAGTCTTACATGAACTGATGCTGAGTGAATTGTGTAGAACCAGGAGAAAATCATATACAGCAAAAGCAATATTGTGTAATCATCAACGATGAATGACTTAGCTCTTCTCAGCAATCATATAATCCAAGACAATTCCAAAAGACTCCTGATGGAAAATGTTATCCACATCCAGAGAAAGAACTATGGAGTCTGAATTCAGATTGAAGCATACTATTTTTAATTTCTTTTCCTTTCTTATGATTTTTCACTTTTGTTCTGATTCCTCTTTCACAACATGAGTAATGTGGAAATATGTTTAACATAAGTGTACATGTATAACCCGATTACTTGCTCACTTGGGGAGGGGGAAAGGAAGGAATGCAGGGAGAAAAATTTGGAACTCCAAATCTTACAAAAATGAATGTTGAAAACTATCTTTAAATGTGATTAGAAAAAATAAAATACTATTAAGTGCAAAAAAGAAAAAGAAAAATGGGTAACATCTGGCTTTCAAGAAACTTGATTTAATTCTTTTCTTATTTGTTCATAACCTGGATTACTCTGAAAGTACCAGAGCCATTACTATAATGTGGTGTTGAGTTTTGTCCTAATACATCAGGATTTATAAAATGCTGTCAAAATTATTCCTATTGTTAGATGTAACCTAGTTGAATTCCTCCCCAACCACCACACCTTCTCTGATTACAATCTTGTTCCAGGGCATGTTTCTTCTCTTCAGTAGCCATACATCTATGCAGAGCTGTAGGGGATCCATCACCCCAATAGAAGCTAATGCTATAAAAATATAGACACTTCTTAGTGTCTCTTTTTGCACATGCTATCTCCCAAAAACCATATGGGGTATGAGGTCTCTTTCCTATTTATTGTTATCAGAAGCAAAACTTTCTAGTTATATTTCTGGGAGGAGTGGTAGCCATTCTACTCATCCCTCATTTCATCTCCTTCCCTGATTTCTACTTTGAAGACATTGAGGAGGATGCCTTTGGGGCCACCCCACAAATCTGCCTGTTTTTTTCTTGGAATCTTTCTGGGACTAAAAGTTTAAAAGATTATGAGTCAAGTTTTAAAATGCTTATGGGTCAAGGTTTAAAAAGATTATGAATCAGGTCATATATCAGGATGACCTTGAAGAAGTCAATCTAATGTGACTAAAGACCAAAGGTATTTCCTTCTGTCAGAGTTTATTTGGAAATGGTATATGCTTTGCTTCATGGGAGCAAGATCATGTGGAGATTTTTGGCCAAAATGAGGTTGATGCACATATTCTAGGACCATAACTTTTAACTTTGGGTTTATTTCATTATTCCCCTGACGGTTTCTACAGGATCCCACAAATCCCATCATTAATGCAGGGTAAAGTGATATTAGCAGGATGACCATGATAGTCATGCCTTTATTAAAGGAGATAGGAATAAAGTCAGAGCTATTGCTGTTTTTATTCTCATTTAACCAATGAGGAGACAGAGTTAGGAAGAGTTAAGGGACTAAAAGAAGAAACATGCTTTTGCTAATATTGAGTGGAAGACTTTTTTTTTACATTATCCTGTTGTTTCTAGAAGCAGGCAGGTTGGCAAAGTTCTAAAGCTCTGATTTTAATAATCCCTATAGAATTTCCCCAAATTTGTCTTGTAAGCAAAAAAAAAAAAAAAGAAAGAAAGAAAAAAAGGTGCAAAACATGATGTTAAAGGACATAAATGGCCATTGAAAGAAAACAATAGGTTCCAAAGAAAGATTTCAAATTCATTAAATTGGTATTAGTTTGGCACTGGATGGTATTTTATTCCTTATTTGCATAGAAGGATAATCTGATCACTCTAAATGCCTCAGCCATTAAGGGGGAGGAAGAGCCTCATGTATACCAGAGTTTCCAGACTGATTTTAATGGAATCATCTGGCTGGGTGTAGAACAAACATTTGTGTCCTTTTCTTTTGCAGAAATCTGTGGATAATTTTGGAGTGGGACAAAGAAAAGAAAAATTAGAGTGTTTGGTGTTTCAAAAAGTTTTTGAAAGATATTTTCAGTTCATAAAACATAACCCACAGGGAACTAGTAATCTTTGATCAGATGGTGGCAAATGTCTCATTTTCTGTACTTGATACTATAAATTGTAACAGAAAGAAGAGAAAGGGACTTGTTTCCAAACATTGTTTGAAATTTTTTCTATTATTACCTTTACACAATTTGTTAAAATTAGATTTTCTTGCAGAGGGAAAAATCAAGAGAAGAAAGGACATTATCATAGATCTAGAAGAGATATCAGAGACCATCTAGTTCTATCTGCTTATTTATTTATTTTGTGGAAAGTAAGGTGCAGGGAGTTTAAATGACTTCTTCATTGTCATATATCTGCTAAATGTCAGAGGTAGGATTTGATCCCAAGTCTTCCTGAATCCAAGACTAACACATATCCACTATGCCATTCTACCTTTAAGTGAGATGGAAGAGACCACAAGAGATGTCAGTCATATCTTGAATATTTTCTTTTCTCAAGATGATAACCAGGCATCACAAATTTAAGCCATTACATTTTACAAGTGAAGAAATTAAAACCCTTGAGAGGAGAAGTAACTTGTCCAATGTCACATAAATAGTAGAAGGCAGAGCCAAGATTCAAACCCAGGACTTGTAACTAAAAATCAGATCTCTCCAAAAGACCACACCTCTAAAGAATATGGTTCAATACACTTGCAAGAGAAGACAAGCCTAAGGGAAGGAAGAGGAAGAGGAACAATTTGATTGATATATAAATTTTGGAGACTGAGTTTTTCAATCAAAATTTGTTATTTATTACTTAATTCTTGCCTGACCCAAATGTCAAATGAATGAACTGGTGGATATTGGCTACATTAACTCATTTGTTGAACCTCTAAATTCTTCAGGATTGATGACTTATTTTATTTGCTCCTGGGCAATTTTAAAGCAGATCCTGCAGCTACAAAATTAATTTTGTATTTGTTTCAATTAATACTATATTTCTGGTAATGATCATGACATTCTTAAAATCAAAAGAGCTTTGACAATGTCTATTTCATATAAAATCAGAACTTTATGAAAGTAGTGAAGCAAAATCTTTCTGTAAGTACCCTTACAAAATAAAATTTAGTTAATATTTACGTGGATCTGTAATCTCTTTCCAACTGTTTATCTTCAGATTCTCATCATTCCTTTGGTGATCATTTTTCCTAATCTTTAAAATACAAGGGTTTAAGGAGGTTATCACTAAGTATCTTTCAAAATCTGCCATTGCAGGACTTCTTTGTGGTCTCTTATTATTGTTTGCCACTTGTGTGTTACTAATGGTAAGAAGTTAAAGGAAGAGAAGTTTTGTCTCAATATTATCATAAAAGGGACATCATAGACTGTTGCCAGTATTTTGATATCCTGATGTACCTCATCACTTCTTTTGCCTAGTGAGTCCTTTTAAACAACGGATGGAAGAGCTGATATCAGACACAAAACTGACAAATAAAGCTTAAAGGAAGAAGAGAATGGATAAAATGGCATCAGGAAGGGAGGGTGAACCATACCACAGGCATATCAGTATTCCATCTGGATATTCCCATAGTGATCTTTTAGTTTTGTCCTTTTTAGTGAAGAGGGTCTTCAAAGATCTACAAGGGATATGCAAGCCAGACTGATGGAGTTCCAGCAACTGCAACAGTTGGTGTTTCCAGAATGTTGCATTCTGAAAGTAACTGTTTGTAGAGTGCTTAATGATCAACAGCTACCTGCTTCAGGGCCCTAACTACGAAAGAACCCATCCAAATTAAAAAAAACCCAAAAAACAAACAAACCCAAAAGCCAAAGTGTTATAAATAGTGTTTGTAACACTGTTACAAAAGGAAGAACTTACCAACAACCATATGTTAGATCTGTTCCTAGAAAGCGTGAGCCAACATTCTTCTGACCTACTCAGAGGCAGCTAGATGGCTCAGTCGATAGAGACCTGGGCCTGGAATCAGGAAGATGAACCCTTAAAGTAGCAAAATTACTAGAGTGTGTCATGATTCACATCTAAGTGCCTCAGGGTCCTGGTGATAAAAGGACCAATCAATACCCTTGTTACACAACATTTAGATCCCTTTGAATATGGATTGGGTTGCCTGCTAAGTTCCCCATCAGTGTAATTCTTCAAATATAGATTTGATGGCTACTTGTCCAAGAGGGGATTGTTTCATGCTTCAAGAAGGGTTTGTTCCAAATGACTTCTTAGTCTGTAAGTATAAATATACACATACACATATATGTACATATATGCAAACTCTTAGCTGACATCAAAGAGAACATAAATGAAGGAAATATATAGTCAAAGCTGATAGATGAAACTGCTTTTGGAAATCAAGAGTCCTATATTTTACTCTTTCTTTGTTCATGGTAAAGAATTTCTGTTATCTCCAAATATACCATTCCATGACTTCTTTTGTGATATCATGATTATTTGCCATGTATCTGTCATTAATGGGAGGAAGTTAAAAGAGGTGATACCTTTAGGCCTGATGACTTTGTCAGTCAATCAGCAGAACCAACATTAGAATATTACTAGTATGATAAAGAGTACTGAGAAGCTACAGTCTGAAATGCAAAGTGCATGTTCTGTCCTGAACTCATGGTGAATTATTTTTAAGCTGTTCTTCCTTATTCTTTGGAGTGGTGGTGGTAAACATTTTATTTTTCAAAATAAATTATAGGATGTCTTTTACCTCTTTAAAAAAAAGGTAAGCAGTGCCTTACCATATCAAACTCTAGGATGGATTTACAATAGTGTGTCTGAACAGGGATAATACAAAAAGGAGAAAAGAAGGAGGCATTTAAGAATATGTTCTCTATATAAAAATAAAAAGTGAAAGGAAAACAAAAAAAAAACCCCTAGAAATAAAAATGTTCCAGAATAGCACCATGTCACTGAGGGGAAAACATGATCTGGCTTGTTTTAACAAATACTAGCTAATTCTACTGGGTCTATAAACAATTCAACCTTAAAGAACGCTTTGATGATGGGCATTAGAAAAGTTGAGAGCATTATTCTAAAAGCAAGATTTTTTAATAGAAATGTTATAGATTTATATAACTTTTTATCTGAAAAGCTTCAATAATTTAGAGATATCTTTATTAGATTTTCTCAAACTCTATCCTGTCTCATAACAATCATCAAAGTAATTTCAGTCTAAAGAAGATAAATAACTTTCTTTGTACTGTAATTTAGCTTCTTGATAAATGGGGTGATAGACCATCCATTAGCCTCTAAAGCTTTTTTTTTCTATTATGAACAATTCAGACACATTTGGAAAGTAAAATATTACCATAAAATAAGTATTTGAAGTTAGACAATTCAGCCTAGTAACAATATGCTTTTTAAAAAGGCATGCTACTTATAAATAGCCTTTATATACTCTCTATGCACAAGTAATGGAACTCAGACTATAGTTAGGTTCTGTATGGTTTAGGGGCATAGGTATCTGACTGCTTGCTACTTCTCTGCTGCAACTAGCCTAGAAGTCTAATCATTTGTCAATTGCCTAGGTTAAACCAAGGTGGAGATTGGGGGATGAGGGAGTTGTAGTACTGATCACCACTGGACTGTGGGGAGGGGTGGAGATGGAGAATAAGAAAATGTAGTATTCATTCTCTTTGAGAGTCCTTCATTCTGTTTCTCCCAACTAAATAACTATAAAATACTTTGGAATGCTCTTTTCCCTTCCTGTCAACAAAAGTCTGAGGTGGGATGGTGATGCTGCATTTTTCTCATCTCAAATGATGAGAATCTTGGGATCAAAGTTTCAGCATGCTAACCTTGATGTTACCCTGTTCTTTGCTTCCAACTGGATATAGTTGTTTTTAACAAAACTTAATCTGATTTTCAGTATAAAAATGGTTGGTGAAAGTGTGATGTCTATTTAAAGAATCATTAGATTAATAGATGTTATTATGTTAAGGCACAGGAATTTTGAGTACCATTGTCATTTATATATAGGGCATTTTTTTTCTTCAAGTAGTATATGCTTTAAATTTGCTTCCCTTGAAGGCTGACCTTTTTATGAAATGGTCCAAAATAGAGCAGCTATTAATAATGTGGGAAAATATCCTAAATAGAGAGGAAAATATAATCTTGTGTTCATAATAGAAACAGAAAATTAAGAATCTAGTTCTTTTGAGTATATAATATGCTTTTGTAGTTAGTACATTTGCAGAAATGAATGTTTAAGTTTCTTGTCTAGGATTATCCCAAGAAAGCATCTTCAGACACAAGCAAGCAAAGAAGAGTTTTGATATGTATTAGATGAGAGTTGCCTAGGGCACTGAGAGATCACCCATGCTTGTATATCCAATATGTGTCAGAGGCAGGACTAGAATCCAGGTTGATCTGGTTCCCAAACCAGATATCTACCCACTACAACATACTCCCTCTTTATAAGACTATACTCTGGAAAACCAGGATAAATATTAGGTTACTATTCTGGCACTCAGGCCTTTAAGACAACCAGGCTAAGATTTGGAAGCATATTCATCCTCCATCTGTAGCAATGCAAAGAGAAAAAGGAAAATTATGTAGAATAACTTTAACGGTAATAATAATCAAAGGACAAGCCCACACATTATGATAATAACAATTTACATTACACATTTGCCCTGGGGAAAAAAAGCCAGTCATTTCTCCTGGTAATTTCTTGAAGAAAATGCTAATGTAATCTCACATTTTTAATAGATTGTAAAAGGTAATTTTCACATGTTATCAAATTTAAAGCCCTAAGAATAGAAAAATCCCTTGACTAAATAAAATTCTGTCACATCACTTTAAAACACCTATTCTTGATAAAACTATAGTATAATGAAGAATAAAATGTTATTTAGAAAGAAAATACACATTTTGGGGAATAGAATCAGACACTTTGGTTTATTTTTGTAGATTTATGATATGTATGATAGATTTCTCATTTGAATATATTAAGATTTCAATAATTCCAAAAGACCAAATAATTCAATAAATGAATAACCCTACCAGTAACTTCTGGTATCAGTATTTTAAGAGTTGAATGAAAGTGTTTTTCTCTCATCTGAAGTCTAGTTCTATACATCTTATTTTGGTGGCTGCTGTCACCTTAAACTCAATATATCCAATATTAAATGTATAATCTTCCCTCCAAAATTAACTCATCCACTGTTTCTTTGTCTTTCTCAATAGCTTCACCAGTCTACTATCTGAACAACATATACCAAGGTTTCATTTCCTAACCGGCAAAAGTTAATGCTTGGAAGCCAGACTTAAAAGGAACTCTAAAAATATGGCACCCCTTACATTTTCACCCTTATTTCTCATTATGCCCCCTCCATACTTCAACTGTATTTAGCTCCTTTCTACTTCCCAAGCATATATCAGCCTTTTTTAATCTCTATATCTTTGGTCAGGGTGTTCCCTATATCTGAAATGTTCTCTTCCACTTCTTCAGGTTATATTCTTTCTATTGTTTGTTGTTGTTATTGTCTTGACCTTTGTCTTTTCTTTTTTAATTATTTTTTAGTTTTCAACAATCACTTCCACAAGCTTTTGAGTTTTAAATTTTCTCCCCCTCCCTTCACACATTTCTCCCAAAGATGGCATGCTCTAATACAGGCTCTACATATACATTCCTATTAAACATATTTTCACATTAGTCATGTTGTAAAGAATTAGAAATAGGAGAAACCACAAGAAAGAAGAAACAAAACAAAACAGAAGAAAAAAAGAGCAAATAGTATGCTTCAATCTGCATTCAGGCTCCATAGTTTTTTCTTTGGATGTGGATAGCATTTTCCATCATGAGACTTTTGGAGATGTTTTAGATTCTTGCATTGCTGAGAAAAGCTAAGTCTACCAAAGTTAGTCATCACACAACATGACTGTTTCTGTGTACAATGTTCTCCTGGTTCTGTTCACTTCACTTAGCATCAGTCCATACAAGTCTTTCCAGGTTTTTCTGAAGTCTGTTTACTCAATGTTTCTTATAGTGCAATAGTATTCCAGTACATTCACAACTTATTCATCCATTCTCCAATTGATGGACATCTCCTCAATTTCCACTTTCCTATTGCAGAAAGAGCTCCTATAAATATTTTTGTACATGTTGGTCCTTTTCCCATTTTTATGATCTCTTTGGGGTACAGCCCTAGAAGTGTTATTGCTCGGTCAAAAGATTCCTATTGTTTTTTAAATGATGATCATATTGCCATGGATCTTCCCAACCATCCTTGTCATACTTTTTGGGATCATTCATGATTCATCTTGTCAGTGATCCCTCTAAAACATTCTGTGTCTCTAACAGGAACTAGAAAATGGTAACTGGGAACATAGCACATTGTATGGCTCATCTAGTTAAGTTTACATCTGGTTTAGGTCCTTTATATTGTCTTCAACTTAAAAATACTCATATAAACTTAATACTGCCAACATATTTGACAGACAAAATAGATTATAACTTAAGGGTTCCTGCAAATGCCAAATCTTATGAATTCCCAGCAAAGGATTGATTTATGTTTGTTTTTTAAAGATAACTTAATCATCAATAAGATAGCATTGCCCTTCACAATGTATGTGCATTTACTAAAGCAAGCTGAAGTAATCTGCAGAAAATAAGTTTAAATATCAAAAAAAAATTACATCTAATAGTTTAGTGAAATAAGTTATCCATTGGGGAAATTATATAGAATAAAAAATTTCAAGTTGTAATCAAGATTATATGAAGTATTTTTGGAGAATGAACATCTTCCAAATAAAGCAGAGTCAAGAAAGTCAACTATTTATAGAACTATGGGAGGCATTCTTTCCAATTAATATAAACTCAGCAAGGTCGATTTCCAATATAACTAGAATTTCTTTTAAAAATCTTTCTTATCCAGAAAAAGCATTTGTTTTTTTTATTTTTATTTATATTTTTTAAAATGTACACCACATTTACATTACAAATTCCAAGAAAAAGTGAATAACAGGCAAAAGGTTAGAAACATTTGACAGAAATCACACTCATCCCTAAAATATTTTGGTATGCTTTGAAAATTCCCAATAAAATCTGAGTGCCATATAAAAGAAACTTACAAGTTAAGAAATAATAAACCATTGCTTTCATAACAATATTTTCTCTCAGGAATGTCAAGGTGCTCTCTAATGATAAAATTTACCTTAGATTAGTCTTTATTTCACTGATGTTAGTATTTTCCACAAGTGTATAGTGCAATATCCACATCCCCTTTCATCCTTTGTGATTCTTGCAATATCTATCCACAAATCCTCCATTGTGAATCAATTCAGTTCTCAAGAGGCCTTCCTTTCATTCATTGATTATTACACAATCAGCAATATGTTGGAAGCTACTTATGTACAACAAGTATCTTTCCATTACAACTTGTACTACTTATCTTTTTGATTCATTCAGAATTATGACATCTCATCCATACAGCATCACCAATATAATATTAGCATTAAAGTTATGGACTTTTGTGGCCTTGTACAGTTTAGGATGATTATAACTCAGTAACATCTATTGAAAATACATAATCTCTGGGACTAACTCAATAGGATACCAACCTAACTGCATGTGAGAATTAAAGCATATGTACCACTTACTTTATTTTGTTTATTTGTTTATTTTTATCAGCATAGATGATAAAAACAATTCCTTTTTCTTATTGTAATGTATTTCACTGAGAAATTATGTTAATAATATAGGGATCCTCAAAGAGTGCAAATCCATGAGCCAATAAGATTGTTTCAAGATTATTATCACTAGCAGGGGATCACACTCATATATACGATATAGACAGAGAAAGAGATAGGTGGTGATATCAAGAGAAAGAGAGTTATAAAGTCAAAACAAATAAAAAATATTTCCATATTTTAACCCTGAATGAACAGATGTGATATGTGTACAATACAGATTATATGCATATATGCATGTATTATATGAAAACATGCATATATTAATATATTTGCATGCATATACATATATTCACCTTGAGTAAATTTGTGTACATTTTATATTTGATGTCCTAGAATCTCATATTATTTTAAATTTTACATATAAGATCTTATTGTATAAAGAAACTTTAAGGCTGCTCCCCCCCCCCCCGGGAAATCTTTAAAAATGGAAAATAAATATAGGTGATTCTTATACTCTGCACATTTCTCAATCAGTTGTATTACTGTAAAGACATAGTTCACCGTAGAGAATCATCTGAAAATAGATCTTTTCTCTTAGGTTTTCAATGAGGATAATCTTTTTTTTTTTTTTTTTGGTTAGGCATTGGGGTTAGGTGACTTGGCCAGGGTCACACAGTTAGTAAGTGTTATGTGTCTGAGGCCAGATTTGAACTCAGATCCTCCTGACTCCAAAGCCAGAGCTCTATCCACTGCACCACCTAGCTGCCCCCTCAATAAGGATAATCTTGATACAAACATAGATACATACATACTATCATGTTCATTATCAGTTATAGGATAAGGAATTTGAGTGTAGAGGATAGTGTAAAAGTTGAACCAGTTCACAAATTTTAGGCAGGGAACAGAGTGCAGCCACTGTTGGAGTGATGGCCTGGGTGAAAACTGCTAGATGGAGGAATTAGAGAATAGGGTAAGGATTATGATCAAAAAATATTCTAAGGTCATGAACATGGAAGTGATACACTTGAGGAAGATGGTAAAATCAAAGGCATGATCTTCTCTGGATATTCTTGAAGTAAAATGGAAGAAGTACTAGGAAACAAATAAATTGAGAAACTAGGAAATTAAGGTGTTTGAAGGACTATTGAAATGCATTTTGAATACATATGTTGCCCCAGAATGAGGGCAGGAGATGAGGAGGAGAGAAAATGAGCCAGGCCCTGAACTGGTTGAGGCAGGAAGGAGAGTGCCCTGAGAATAGATAGATAAGAGCTATTAGAATTTTGATTGGGTGATAAATATGGATTGAATGAACTTCAGAACTGTAGAGGTTACTAAGTAATATTGGTAAAAGTAGAGTCTGGAAGTTGTAATGGAGAACAAGAAATATTATGGATCTCCCCTATGGCCACTGATTCTAAAGTATGAGTGATAGTACAACCAGTACTCATAAGTGTGGCCAGGGATGCCATATTATCTATCAGAAGAGAGCCAGTTCTCAGTGTTTGCCAAAGAATGGACCAAATGAGAAGGGAAAATGTTCCAGGTCAACACAATTTTTATTAAAGATGGAGTGGGCATTCTAGAGATCATAATGAAAGGGGGTGGGTAGATTTGGAATGGAACATTGGAAGAATAAGGCTTAGGTTAAGTGAAATGGAAGTAAAGGAGTCAACATCAGAGGAATGGAGAATGAGATTTGTACATTGAGAAATGGGGAGTCAGATTTCCTAGGATGAGTGAAGAGTATGATTGGATGGAGTTTTGTTCATCATTGAGGAATGGGTTTGGGCTCTTCTTCAGTGACTAGACAGAAGTTTATTGAAAGAAAGAGGTTATTAGACAGTTAAGGGCCCCCCTCAGTGTTCAACCTTCTGGTGGTGGTGATGTTTGGTCTTATGAGGCCAGAGGCCCACTTCAGAACAAATAGATGCAATCATAGCCTTTGCATGTTCAAACTGAAGCCAAGAGCTGTCAATTCAAGGTGGATCTGGTCAAGTAAAGGCTTGCAGAGCATACTTACATTACTATTTAGTCTTGGCCTCCACCCCACACTTATTTTTACTAATATTTATTGCAGTAACTTTTTTCATATTGTCCTTTAAAATATACTGTGTCTATAACTGCTTTACTTTTTCATGCTGAAGAATTAACTGTATCCTTGTCTAAACCATGCGTTAGTTGAGAAGTTAAGATCCACTAGAATGTTGGAAGGCAACATTGTAAGGTGGGAAAAATGCTATACCTACAGTTATAGGACTTGCATTTAAATCTTTTCTCATTCACTCACTATCTTTGCATAATTTGACAAGTCCCTTAGTCTCTCTGGGCCTTAGGTCTTCATCAATAAAATGAAGAACTTGAGCTAGATTATCTCTTTAAGATCCTTTAGGGCAGCAAATCTATGATCCTATTTAATTTTTGTCCTTGTATCCATAGTACCTAGCACAATGCTTTGACCACAGTGGATGATTAATAAATGTTGAATTGACTCTTAAAGGCATTACTCTAAATCAATACATATTAATAGTAGATGGTAAATATTATTGTTTATATCATCACTTCTCACTATGCTTCTTTTCTCTTGACCATCCTTTACTTTTCTGCTGAAAGTAATGGAACTGTCAGTGGGGAAGCAATGGCCCCATTTGTACATCAAGTAAATGTCACTATCAAGAACACATCATGGTGGCAGAAATAACTCCAGGACCTTAGAAGTTGATGCTCTGGGTTCTATTTCTTGGGTATCTAGTTCTATTTTTATACTTACAGTAGAGAGTCCTGGGTATCTAGTTGTTTTTGTTTTGTTTTGTTTTGTTTTGTTTTTTGTTTTGTTTTGTTTTGTTTTTTGTTTGTTTGTTTAGTATTGACTGGTTGATTGAGTGATTCTAAATAAAGAGAAGGAGCTGAAACATAAATCAGGAAAGTGGGAGAGGGAGTACATCACATCCTTGCTTTTACCAATAGTTAATGTGTTTGTGGAAGTCAATACTATTTGAACTTTATTCTTTACCTATAAAGCCATTTATGGCTTCCTGAGCATTAATAGTGTGCTATAAAAGTCAGCAATTATCTTTCTGGTAAGCTATTGGTGATTTCATGAATCAAGTATAATTAAGATAATTAAGCAAAATCCGTTCAGTTAATTTACTTCAGAAAGATGAGCCTCTAAGCCAAACCTCAACTTATCAGAATCATTAAGTTTATGGTTAGAAAACTAAATGACTTCATTTTATATACATGACTCATAGGCTGTGCTTCCACCCAGCTCCATATACTCATATCTTTCAAAAGTGAATGTGAGTAACCCCATGGTACCATCTTTGGACAACAAGTTTCTGAACATTATATGACCTTGACTACACTTAGAAATAAGACAGTGTTATCATGGTATTTTGTGGTAAAGATCTTATGCTAAAACTGAGTAACTTAATACATTTTCTAAAGCAAGTCCTAATTTGGAGGATCATTATCGTTACAAGTAAAAGTGGAGAGACAAGTGAAGAAGTGTGAGTAGTGAAGTAGAAGAGTAGTGAAGAAGACCAGTTGTTGACTTGCCACTGACATAATAAATGTGTGGCCATGTTCAAGAAATTTAATCTCTCAATTCCACAGAAAACTTTGTAGGATGATAATATAAGTTACAAGTATTCCTTGTGAGATGGATTCCAAACTAAGAGTTCACTACATAGATGAAGCAAAAATTCCAAAAAAAAAGAGCAAAAAATGCAATGCTGCCAGATAACTGACTACTCATCTTCATACATTTCATAGGATCATACATCTAGAGCTGATGTATAATCTAACACTACTCCCTTATTACATGAATGATGAAAATGAGTTTGAGAGATCAAATAATTTTCCCAAAGTCCTATCTTCCCTCTAAGTTTACCTTTGATTCACATTCTATTTAACTTATATGTTCATAGTTACTTGTGTGTGGTCTCCCTAATCAGATTCTGAGATCTTTGAGGGCAAGAACTGTACTTTTTTTTGGCCTTTCCTTGTGTCCTGAGCACTTAATCCAGTCCCTGGAAGGTAGTAAGCACTTATTAAATCCTTGTCAACTTACTGTTTTCAGAACCAATGCTCTTTATGCTACACATTTCAATAAATCAAATGCATAGTTTATTATTACTATTAATGACAACAACAATGATAATAACTACACCTGGTAGTTAGGCATGGAGAACAAACTTTCCACCTAAAATGCTCTACAACTAACATTTTTCTTTTTTTTTTTTTAACTTTCAGGCAATTGGGGTTAAGTGACTTGCCCAGCGTCACACAGCTAGTAAATGTCAAGTGTTTTGGTCTGAGGCCGATTTTGAACTTAGGTACACCTGACTTCAGGGCCAGTGCTCTATCCACTGCACCACCTAGCTGCCCCAAACTAACATTTTTCTTTGAGCTCCTGTAGATTTTATTGGTTTCTTTTCTTAGGTAAAGTTACCAACAAGTTCATTCATAAGGTGATCTTGAAGGTTGTTTTACTGTCACTGAGCTACAGTTAAGGTGGTTTGTAAAGGGTACCACCCAAGTATAAAGATACCTGTCAGGAGAATAAGGCCTTGGCAAAAAAGAACAGCAGCCCATCAGATCTTTCTTTTTCAAACCAGACAGTTTCCCCACATGGAAAGATTAATTACAGTCAGGTTGGGAAGACAGCCTTACTCAGTGTGTATGTGTGTATTTTTTTTTTTTACTCCTCCTAACATTAGAAAAGATAAAGGGGGGTGATTAGTGTTCACAAAGCCTCTGATCAAACTAGCACTGAGGATTGTGACAGGAGGTTCAAACACTTTCTGGATCACTGATGATGGCACGTAGATCACATAGGCCTTAAACAGATACTTAGTGAGAAGATGAATGTATAAGATCTCATACACACAGGGCTCTTTCACTTGGGCCATTTTCTCCTGTAAGGCATTAAGCACTGCTTTTTTTTTTTAAGCTGCCACACTTTAAGTGGGGAAAGTTACTAACAAGCTTTCAATAAAGCTTAGAGTTTTTTACGGTAATTTTTATTTGTTTTTTTGTTTTCAACATTTACTTCCACAAGATTTTGAGTTCCAAATTTTGACCCCATCTCACCCCTCCCCCACCCCAAGATGGCATGCATTCTAAATACCCCTTCCCCTAGTCTGCCTTCCCTTCTATCTCTCCTTCCTTTCTCTTATCCCCTTCCCCTTCAATTTTCCTGTAGGGCAGGATGGATTTCTGTACCCCATTTCCTGTATTTCTCATTTCCCAGTTGCATGTGAAAACATTTTTTTTAAACATGTGTTTTTAAAACTTTCGGTTCCAAATTTTCTCCTTTCTTCCCTCCTCACCTACCCTCATTGATAAGGCAAGCAACTAAATATAGGTTATATATGTGCAGTTACGCAAAACACTTCCATAGTAGACATGCTATGAAAAACTAACTCTATTTCCCTTAATCCTACCCTGCCCACCCATTTATTCTTTTCTTTCTTTTGACCCTGACCCTCCTCAGAAGTATTTGCTTCTGATTACTCCCTTTCCCAATCTGCCCTCCTCTCTATCATCCCCCTACTCTCTTATCCCCTTCCCCCCTACCTATTTTCCTGTAGGGTAAGACAGATTTCTATACTCAATTGAGTGTGTACGTTATTCCCTCCTTAAGTCAAATCCTAGGAGAATAAGATTCACTCATTCCCACTCACCTTTCCCCGTTTCCCCTCCACTGAAAGAGCCCTTTCTTTTCTGTTGTTTTTTTTTTTTGTGGGATAATTTAACCTGTTCTACCTCTCCCTTTCTCCTTCTCCTAGTATATTCCTCTCTCACTCCTTAATTTTATTCTCCAGATATGACCCTTCATTTTCAACTCACCCTGTGCCCTCTATCTATCTATATGTATATATATGTACATATAATTTTTTCCCCTCCAACTACCCTAATACTGACAAAGGTCTCATGAGTTACAAATATCTTTTCATGCAGGATTGTAAACAATTCAACCATAATAAGTCTCTTATGATTTTCTTTTTCCTGTTTACCTCTTCATGTTCCACTTGAGTCTTGTATTTCAAAATCAAGTTCTCTATTCAACTCTGGTCTTTTCATCAAAAGTGGTTGAAAGTCCTCTATTTCACTGAATGACCATTTTTTCTCTTGAAGGATTATACTCAGTTTTGTTGGGTAGGTGATTCTTGGTTGTTATTCTATCTCCTTTGACCCCCAGAATATTATATTCCATGCCCTGCAGTCCCTTAACGTAGAAGCTGTTAAATCACGTGTTATCCTGATTGTGTTTCCACAATACTTGAATTGTTTCTTTCTGGCTGCTTGCAATATTTTCTCTTTGACCTGGGAACTCGGGAATTTGGCTACAACATTCCTAGGAGTTTTCCTTTGGGGATCTCTTTCAGGAGGAGATTGGTGGATTCTTTCAATTTCTATTTTGCCCTCTGGTTCTAAAATATCAGGACAGTTTTCCTTGATCATTTCTTGAAAGATGATGTCTAAGCTCTTTTTTTTGATCATGGCTTTCAGATAGTCCAATAATTTTTAAATTCTCTCTCCTGCATCTATTTTCCAGGTCAGTTGTTTTTCCAATGAGATATTTCACATTGTTTTCTAATTTTTCATTCTTTTGGATTTGTTTTACAGTCTTGATTTCTCATAAAGTCACTAGCTTCCAATTGTTCTATTCTAATTTTTAAGGAAGTATTTTCTTCAGTAAGCTTTGGGACTTCCTTTTCCATTTGGCCCATTTTGCTTTTTAGGGCATTCTTCTCCTCATTGGCTTTTTGGACCTCTTTTGCCATTTGGGTTAGGCTATTTTTTTAGGTGTTATTTTCTTCAGCATTTTTGGGGGTCTCCTTAGGAAGCTGTTGACTTGTTTTTCATGATTTTCTTGCATAACTCTCAGTTTTTCCTCTACTTCTCTTACTTGCTTCTCAAAATCCCTTTTGAGCTCTTCCAAGGCCTGGGACTGATTCATATTTTTCTTGGAGGGTTTGGATGTAGGAGCTTTGGCTTTGTTGTCTTCTTCTGGTTGTATGTTTGGATCTTCTTTGTCACCAAAGTAAGATAATATAGTCTGACTCTTTTTTGGGCTGCTTACTCATGATCCTGGCCAATTACTTGAGTTTTAAACTCTTTGTTAAGGTAAAAGTCTGTTTCCAATGTGAAAAGTGTACTGTCCCAAGCTTCAGGGGTTTGTACAGCTGTTTTCAGAGGTACTTCTAGGGAACTGTAAATTTTCAGTTCTTCCAAGGTGCTATGATAAGGGGCGAGGTGTTTTCTCTCCACCACCATAACAAGCTTCACCTCACCAGCATTCCTCCTTGCCCCAGGATCACCCCTCAGAACTGCGACCCAGATCCAAGCACCAGTAAAGCCAGAGATTCCTGCCTCAGCACTGGCAAAGAGATCCCTGAAATCGCCTTCTGATCAGCCACTCAATTCCCCCTCACTCTGTAGGCCAGAAGCTCAGGAAGCAGCCGCTGCTCCAGAGGCCCCACTCTGAACTTGTGGCTGAGACCTAGCTCTTCTCTCACCGCAGTCACAGACTTTTCCCACTGACCTTCTAAGTTGTCTTTGGTGTTCAGGGGTTGAGAAGTCTGTAAACTGCCACAGCTGCCTGCGATTCAGTCTTCTGAGGCCTGCTCCAGGGTAGCTGTGGCCCCCGCGCCCACATCAAACTGTGCTCCTTTCCCCACCTGGCGCGATATACCTTTCAGATCAACCATCCAGGCTGTTTTTGGCTGGAAATTTGTTTCACTCTGTCTTTTTGTGGGTTCTGCTGCTCTAGAATTTGTTTAGAGCCATTTTTATAGGTATTTGGAGGGCTTTGGGAGAGAGCTCAAGACAGTCACTGTTTTCCCTCCACCATCTTTGCTCCGCCCCCCCTAACATTTTTCTTAAAGCATATAGTAGGCCTGAATTATCTCAGGTGATAAGGGAAAAAGACTTCCTGGTAATGCAAAAATTTCATTCTGATAGCTTTTTTGTACTCTCTTCAAACATCATTAAAACTTTTAAAGAGGTATTTAGGAGTAATAGCATTTGACTGATAAAGTTAATTCACTGGGCTCATCCGTTACTTGCACTAGTGAGCTCCCAAGCAGTGCAAACAGGAAGAAGAAAAACAAATGTAATGGATAATCTCCAAACTGGATAATCAAGTGATCCATAATTGAGAGTTGCTAGAAAAGTTTTCAGAATCAGAAAAATGCTGATATTCCTAAAACATATAAAACAAACAAACAAAAAAACTCTTCTTATTCTGTATTCTCTGTCATCTCAAGATTTTTCTTAATACCAATCTGCTTAATACCAATCTACCAATATCTTCCCCTTTTACCAACATTTCCCAATATTTTTTTTTTGCAGGATTATCTCCAGTGTGACCCACTCCAAGTATGGGTATGCCCCAGTGCTCTGTCCTGAACCCTGTCCTGTTCTCTCCTTATTCCCTCTCTAGGAAGATTTCATCAGATTTTTGGATGCTATTGATGATTTCTAAAATTATAAATCCAGGATTCTTCCTCTTTATACTATAGTAGGAATCTTAATATGCTTGTTACATAGGCATCTCAAACTCAACAAGTCAAAACTGAAAAAAAAAATCTTTTCTCCTAATAATGTTATAATGGTATGTTTTATTTTATGTTTTTTTTTTATTTTGACACCTCACTTGTGAGACTGAGAGGCTGGGAAGATGGTGTTGCCCTCTACAGTAATAGAAAAAGTAGGAGGGGAAAACATTTAGGGGGAAAGATAATGAGTTCAGTTTTGGACATATTGAGTGTAAGATGTCTACTCGTCATCAAGTTCAAGATGTCTGAATGGCCGTTGGAGATGTGATATTGTAGGTCAGTGAAGAGGTTATGGCAAGACAGGATGAATTGAAAATCATCAGCATAGAGACAGGAATTTTTTTAAAATTTCTATTAAAATAAATTACTTCTACAGAGTTCATAAGCATCAATCTACTCACCTAGCATTTTGACCTGGGAATCATTCTCTCACTCTTTCTTTTTCTGTCCCTATCCACATCCAACCAGTTGCTATATCTTTTCCCTTCTACTTCTGTAGAATCTCTAGAATTTGACTCCTTCTATGCATTCATATGACTACCACTCTAATTCAAGTTCTCTTTACCTCTCTCCTTGAATATTGCAGGAGCTTCTTAGTAGGATTCTCTGATTAGAACCTCTCCTCTTCTCCAATATATCTTCTAAAGAGCACCCACATTGATAGTCCTAAAGCAGATATCTCCTCATGTAACTTCCCACTTAAGAAAAGCATAAGCCCCAATCCTTTCCAAGTACCTGTAAAAATGGCTCTAAACAAACTCTAGAGCACCATAACCTACAAAAAGACAGAGTGAAACAAATTTCCTGCACAAGGAAACCTGGAAGGTCGGCAGGAAAAGTCTGTTGCACCAGGCTGGGAGAGGAGTACAGTTCAATGTGGGTTGTACAGTCAAAGAAGGGGCCTCAGGGGACTGAATTAAGGGGAGTGGTGGTGGTTTTCAGACTTCTCAACCCACAAATACCAAAGACCACTTAGAAAGTCAGTGGTAAAGGTCTGTTGGACCTCGGCGAGAGAGGAGCTCTTTCTAGCCCTAGTCCTGCTGCAGCCTTAAGGTACTGGCTGCTTCCAGAGCTCTTGGCCTATGGGCAGAGGGGGATTGAGTGACTGATCAGAGGGGGATGGCAGGGATCACTTTGGTAGTGCTGAGGCAGGATTCTCTTGCTTTGCCCATGCTTAGATCTGAGTCTCAGTCCTGGGTGGTGGTCCTGGGGTGAGGAGCAGTGCTGGCATGGTGGAGCTTGTGGCAGCAGTGGAGAGGGAATCCTCCTCATAGTTCTGAGGCAGAAAAGAGTGCTTGTGGTCACTCATATACCAGAACACAGGCCAGGAAAGGAGTAAACACCTCGCTTTTCATCATACCACCTTGGAAGAACTGAAAATTTATGGGTCCCTAGAAGTATCTCTGAAAACAGCTGCATAAAACCCCCAAAGCTTCCGACAGTATATTCTCCACACTGGAAGCAGACCCCTACCTTAACGAAGAGTTTAATATTCAAGTAATTGTCTGGGAACATGAAAATCCAGGCAAAAAAAAAAGGTCAGATCATAGAATCTTACTTTGGTGACAAAGAAGATCAAAACGTGCAACCAGAAGAAGATAACAAAGTCAAAGCTCTTACATCCAAAGCCTCCAAGAAAAGTATGAATCAGTACCAGGCCATGGAAGAGCTCAAAAAGGATTTTGAGAAGCAAGTAAGAGAAGTAGAGGAAAAACTGAGAAGAGAAATGAGAGTGATGTAAGAAAATCATGAAAAACAAGTCAACAGCTTGCTAAAGGAGACCCCTAAAAATACAGAAGAAAATAACACCTAAAAAAATAGACTAACCCAAATGACAAAAGAAGTCCAAAAAGCCAATGAGGAAAAGAGCATATTCAAAAGCAGAATTGGCCAAATGAAAAAGGAAGCCAAAAAGCTCACTGAAGAAAATATTTCCTTAAAAATTAGAATGGAGCAAATGGAAGCTAATGACATTATGAGAAATCAAGAAATTATAAAATAAAACCAAAAAAATAAAAAAAAAAAGAACAGAAGACAATGTGAAATATCTCACTGGAAAAACAACTGACCTGAAAAATAATTCCAGGAGAGATAATTTAGAAATTATTGGACTGTCTGAAAGCTATGAACAAAAAAATAAAAAGAGCCTAGACATCATCTTTCAAGAAATTATCAAGGAAAACTTCCCTGATATTCTAGAAGCAGAGGATAAAATAGAAATTGAAAGAATCCACCAATCTCCTCCTGAAAGAGATCCCCACAGGAAAACTCCTAGGAATATTATAGCTGAATTCCAGACTTCCCAGGTCAAGGAGAAAATATTGCAAACAGCCAGAAAGAAACAATTCAAGTATTGTGGAAACACAATCAAGATAACATAAGATTTAGCAGCTCCTACATTAAGGATCAACAGGTCTTGGAATATAATATTCTGGAGGTCAAAGGAGATAGGATAACAACCAAGAATCACCTGCCCAGTAAAACTGAGTATAATCCTTCAGAGGAAAAATGGTCATTCAATGAAATATAGGACTTTCAAGCATTCTTGATGGAAAGAGCATACCTGAATAAAAATTTGACTTTCAAATGCAAGACTCAAGAGAAGTATGAAAAGGTAAACAGGAAAGAGAAATCACAAGAGACTTATTAAGGTTGAACTGTTTATATTCCTATGTGGAAAGATGATATTTGTAACTCATGAGACCTTTCTCAGTATTAGGGTAATTGTAGGGAATATATATAGACAGAGGGCACAGAGTGAGTTGAATACGAAGAGATGATATCTAAAAAATAAAATTAAGGGGTGAGAGAGGATTGTACAGGGAGAAGGAGATAGGGAGAGATAGAATGAGGTAAATTATCTCACATAAAATAGGTAAAAAAAAAAGCTTACCATGAAGGGGAAGAGGAGGGAGGTGAGAGGGAATGAATGAATCTTATTCTCTTTGGATTTGGCTTCAGAAGAAAATAACATACACACTCACTTGGGTATAGAAATCTATTTTACTCTACAGGAAAATAGGAGTGAAGGGCATAAGGGGGAGGGATGATAGAAGGGACAACAGATTGGGGGAGGGGTAAGCAGAAGCAAACACTTTTGTAGAGAGATGGGGTCAAAGGAGAGAATAGAATAAATGTGAGGAGGGATAGGATGAAGGAAGATATAGTTAGTTGTTTTACAACATGGCTATTATGGAAGTGTTTTGCATGACTATACATGTATAACCTGCATTGAGTTGCTTGCTTTCTCAATAAGGATGGGTAGGGAGGGAGGAAGGGAGAAAATTTGGAACCCAAAGTTTTAAAAACAAATGTTAAAAATTGCTTTTACAAGCAACTGGAAAATAAGATATACAGCAATAAGGTATAGAAATTTATCTTGCCCTACATGAAAATAGAAGGGGAAGGGGATAAGAGAAGGTGGGTGGGTGATAGAAGGGAGGGCAGATCAGGGGAAGGGGTATTCAGAATGCACACCATCTTGGGGTTGAGGAAGGGGAGAGATGGGGAGAAAATTTGGAACTCAAGTTCTTGTGGAAGTGGATGTTGAAAACTAAAAATAAATTAATTAATTAAAAAATTTTAAAAAAGAAAGAAAAGCTTAAGGATATAATAAGTAATCATTTGATATATTATCATTTTGTCAATGTTGCATTTAGCATTTTGAATCATATTGCATTAATTGAATTTTTTATCTTTACCTCCTTTGAGGATCTTTGTATATTATGAGATTACTTGTTTTTAAAGTATTTAATTAAATGCACATGTAAAGATTTTTGGTCTTGTTATTCTTTACAAAATATAACTAATGCTTTGTTCAATATCTCTTTATTAAATTAATTTAAGTAATCTTTTTTATTTACCATTTTGGATAGTTTAGATTTTTTGATGTTTCAATTTCTTTTACGTTCTATATTTAGATAGCAGATAACCATACAGAAGATTAATATATAATGTTCTCTGAAATGTTTTTCAATTTATTCTCCATTATGATCTACATTTGTCTGTTTTTTTTAATTTTGATAATTTTTATCATTCTCGCTTTTCTTTTTAGTTTAAATTTATAATAGTCTAGCTATTTTATTGAAGATTAAAAACATAGTTGTCTTTATATTTTATTTGCTTTCAGTTTTGTTCATTTCTATTTTGGTCTGTTGCTTTTTTATTAAATGCTTGTTTTGAGTATATCAGTCAGTTAATAAACATTAAGAGGTTATTATACTCTAGGCATTATGAACTGAGGAAATGAAAAGATAGTTCCTGGACTTATGGATCTCATATTCTCATGGGGGAGACAATAAGCAAACACATACAGACAGACAAGCTACATAGAGAATAAGTAAGAAATAATTGAGAGGGAATTCACTAGAATTAAAAGTGGTGAGGAAATATTTACAGTAGACAATGGCATTTTAGTTGAGACTTAAAGGAAGCCAAGGAATCCACTATGTGGAGATGAAGAGGAACAATATTTCAGGCATCAGAAACAACCAAAAAAATGCCCTGAGCCAAGAGATACAGTGTCTTGTTTGTGGAAAGGCAAGTAGGCCAGTATCACTGGTTCAAAGAGTATATGGAAGGGTATAAGGTGTAAGAAGATTAGAAATGTAGAAGGGGGTTAGGTTATGAACAGCTTTGAAAGCCAAGCCAAACAAAAGGATTTGTCTTAGATCCCAGAGCTAATAAGTAGTTGCTGGAGTTTGTTGAGTAGGGGTGGCTCTGTGCTTTAGCAAGATTACATTGTTGGCTGAAAAGAAGATTGATTGGAATGCTGAGAGACTTGAGGCAGGCAGACCAATCAATAGGTTATTACAGTAGTCTAGGTTTGAGGTGTTGAGGACCTGAATCAGAATAGTAGTAGTGTCATAGGAGAATAAGGAACATCTTTTAAAGATCCTGCAAAGGTGAAAATAATGAGACTTTGCAACTGTTTGGATATAGGTGTTAAGAGCTAATGAGGAGTCAGAAATAATGCCTTGGTTGTGAGCCTAAGAGACTGGGAACATGGTGTTGTTCTCTACAGGGAGAATGGGAAAGAGGAAGCATTTAGGGATAAAGGTGATGAGTTCAATTTTGGATATATTGAATGTAAGATGTCTACTAGACATCAAGTTCAAGATGTCTGAATGGCAGTTGGAGATGTGATATTGTAGGTCAGCAGCAAGTTTAGAGTAGGATAGGAAGAATTAAGAATCATCTGGATAGGGATGGCAACTATATCCATGGAGCAAATGATTTCATTAAATCAATGACATAGATAAAGAAGAGGGCCCAGGACAGAATCCTGTGGAACACTTATGGTTAGAAGGTGTGATGTCAATGAGGATCCAGCAAAGGAGACTGAGAAGGAGGGGTCTCACAGGTAAGAAGAGAACATGTTGTCCAAAAAGCCTGGAGAGAAGATAATAGTGAAAACAGAGTGATCAACAGTGTGAAAGGCTACAGAGGTCAAGGATGATGATCATTGAAAAAAAGATATGACAGCTAAGAAATCATTGATAACTATAGAGTGGGAGCATTGTCTGTGGAATGATAAGGTCAAAAGCCAGATGGGAAAGTATTAAGAAGGAAGTGAAAGGAGTGAAAGTGAAGGCACATATCACAAATAGCCTTTTAAAGAAGTTTAGCCACAAAGTCCAGAAGAGATATATGATGATAGTTAAAGGAAAGATTAAGCGAGCAGTTTTTTTTTTTAAATGGAGGAGATATGGGCATGTTCGTAAGAGTAGAAAACCAGCCAGCAGGTAGGGATAGATTGGAAAGAAGGGATAGAGTGGGAATGGCAGAGTGATCAATGTATAGAACAGTTGGAATTGAATGAAATCATTTGAACAAATACAAATGTATGTGAGACAGGATTAAAGGAGGAGATTGTATAAAAATGCATATGAGTGATATTGGATAAGGAAGAGGAAAGAAGAGGAAGGTCATAATGAATGACTTCAATTATTTTCTGTAAAATGTGAGGCAAGCTTCTCACCTGAGATGGTGTCTGTAGGAGAAATCATGGGAGGTTTGACGAGGGAGGAAAAGATGTGAAAGAGCTATTGTGGAAGGTAAGATAGTGAATTGATAAGGGACCTATAATAGGAATGCTTAGTAACAGTTGGATCCCAGTTGAAGTTGTTTGACATGGATTTGTAGTGGGCCCAATCTGAACAGATGCATGATTTTCTTCACTTGATTGAGCAGCATATGTGAAGGAATGAAGTCAGCGGATGGTGGGAATGATCCAAAGCTCATACTTTTCAGGGTGTAATCAGTGACATGGTAAAGAGTCTAGGCAGGGGTGGGGAACTTGCAAGCTTACAACCCACATGTGGTCCTCTAGGTCCTCAAGTGCAGTCCTTTGACTGAATCCAAACTTCAAAGAACAAATCCCCTAAGAATCCCTGATAGGGATTCAAGGAAGGAGGACAGTATAGAGTTGAATTGGTTCACCATGAGGTCCAGATGGAGAAAAGAGAAGAGAATGTCTAGTGCAAGCGAGATGGCCTAGAAGAAAATTGAGGGATTAAGGGATTGGAGGTGATGATATGGAGAAAGATTAGGGTTTTATAAGAGAAGGCAGAGGGAGAGTTGGAATGTAGTATATTATTGTCAGATAAGAGGATTTTGGAATTCTTGAACATATAGATGGTACATTTATGGCTAGATGAGGTAGGGTGGGGGAATAGGTCATGAGAAGTGAATAGATTGAGGAACTGAGTGGTTAGACTATTTAACAAAGTCAATAGGTATTTTAAAGTCTCCTAATATGGGGGCAGGAGTTGAGGAAGACAGAAAAATTTTGAGTTAAGTACCAAATCCATTGAGGAAGAAGGAAGGGGAGTAACCTAGAAGTCTGTAGACAACGGATACCAGGATTTTGTTTATGTGGTAGAGATGAATTTCATAAACCTCAAAGGAGAGGCTACTAAGTGATGCAGGTACAGAGAGAACTGGTAAGTGTCAATAGGGACCAAGGAATAGTCCAGGTACCATGTTTCACTAGTGAACCTAGGGGAATAAATGAAGTTGCAACCTGTACTGGAAAAGATGGCCAGGGAAGCTATGTTACCACGAAGAGTCAAGTTTTAGCAAGAACTAGAAGATGAAAGGAGTGGGAGAGGAAAACATTTAGGATGAAGTGAAGTTTATTGCCTATGGAATAGACATTCCAGAAGGCACAGTTGAAGGGGTGGGTGGCATTTGGTTGGAAGTTTGTGGTGGGAGGTTTGAAGGGGATGGAAATAAAGAATTGGATGTTAGAAGATGTGGAATGGGATTTGGATGACAACCTTTCAGGGGATCAGAATCACTGGCACGTGTAGGGTATGAATGGGTGTTTATCATGTTTATCATACTAATTTGTTGATCAGCACTTTTTAAAACACCTAAACTAAATACAAGTCTTTTCAATCTCTTTTATTAACAAGAGCATTCAGGAATAGAATTTTGTCTCTGAAATACACGTTAGTTGTATCTAATACATTTTGATGTATATTCTTTGTATTACCATTATGCTTAATACAATTCTTTTTAATTGACAAGTTAACAGAGATATTACTTATGAAATTATTTTTAGGCTCCTCCATTCACCATCTTTTTACCATATATTCATTTACTCAGTGTTATTTTTATTGTGTAATGGTCTGGAAAAGGAATGCTTATAATTTCTGACTTTCTATATTTTTTCTTTATTTCTAAAAACATGACTAAAATTTGTAAAAGTTCAATAAGGGTTTGAATAGAAAGGAACCCCCTACAGAAAAATAATGCATTGAGGAAAATATTCATGGCAATAATAATAGATGAAATATACATCTAAAATATGCATGAATCTCAAAAATTCACAAGCTCCTAGGCCAAAATGGAAAAAAATATTAAAAGATTTAAACAAAAAAAATTCAGAAAATTAAATACAAATTATTAATAAGCAATTGAAAGATTGCTCAAAAATAGTAGAAATTAAGGAATCCAAATTAAAAGTTTTGGAGTACTATTTCACATCCATCAAATGATAAACATAATTGAATAAAATCAGTCTCAATGCAGGTAGGAAGGAAAAAGAAAAGGACAACAAGGAGCAAACAAAAAAGAATACAGTTAACACTGAGAATACAAGTGAATAAAATCTAAAGATGTCAGTAAAGTGGGACTTCAGAACTCTGGATGCACAAAGTTCCATGGATAGAATTTGTGGGGAGGAGGGTTTGTCAGCTTGGATAGGAAAAAAAATACATCTTTATTTTCACTAACCCTTAGTAGCCTTTGTGAGCTGATGTATTTTATTGAAGCACTTAAAAATATAGTTCTGTGAAAGTATCCCCAGAGTTCATCAGAATGCCAAAGGGTTTGATCACACACACACACACATACACACAAAGATTAATAACCTGTATAACAAAGACTTAGAGCAAGTAAAACTTGTAATGATAGTTTATGCAATAGAGTTAATGCAAATATAAATGTTTATAAATCAATTTAAATTTCTTGTAAGATGTTTGGTATTGTGCTTATATTAAATCACAGTAAAAATAAGTTAAATCCCACCTTTTCCATTTAGTTCTCTCCAAACACCTATAAAATTCCAATTTTTTTCAGTATACTTTTAAAGTATGAATATTCTTTCTTTTTTGTCTCTGTTTTATTTGTCCATGATGGGATAGTGAAATCTCCAGTTATCATTATTATTTACATATAATCTCTTTTTTCAACATAATTAACTGCTAATCTAATTAAGATAAAAGTTTGATGTCTTCATGTGGGGATTCCATAGAGGTAATTATTTAACACTACCCTCCTGCTGTTTTGCCATCCATATATAACATTTAGATTGGATCAACAATTGTAGAATTTATAAAAATTTCTTGGAATTTACTGGGTTGACAATGTTCTTCAAATCTGATTTGTATATGTAAGTACCGACATCAAGGCATGCATTAATTTGAACAAATTGTTTGTATTGTTATGACATGCAAAATATTAATCTCTTGTCCTCAAAATATATCCTAAGATAAACTCAGTATTTGATATAGGGATGAAGGCCAATTTCCATAGACACAGACACACACACACACATGTGTCCATACGAGTGTGTGTGTAATCACCCATTCAGGTATGTATACTGTGAAAGCATGTGCATGTGGGTGTGTGTGATTTTTCTTGGATGATAAATCCTAGTAATTTGGAATGGTACACCATCATAGGTAATGTTTTATCCTTGGCTACAGACAAAATTATCTCTTTCTCATGGCATTAGAGATTGATAATAAATCTTTGCAAGTTGAATCTGAGCTTCATCTCTTCTGGATCCTGGGGACTCTGTTTACATACAATCTGCTCCATGATTTCAAATTTTGTACATTTTACAAATATGTAATCATCAGAATTTTACATTCTTTATATTTTTATTGTCTAACAATGTTTAAAATATCAAAATAATTTTAGAAAGCTGGACAAAACATAAGGAATAATTAAATGCAAACTCTACCTCTGACACATTAGTTGGATAACAGCTCTGACCTTTGATTTACTCATTTATAAAATTGGCTTAACAATATCTTTTGTGGCTGTCTCACAAGGTTGTTGTGAAATGTAAATGAGATGATGTAAATAAAGTACTTTATAAAGCTTAAAGCATTGTAGAAGTGTTAATTATTGTCAAAATAAACTAAGTTCTCTCTGTTTCTGTTACCTTTCTCATTGTTATCAAGATTTTTAAAAAATTAGCTTTATTGTCATCTGATTTTACTATTTTTCCTGCCTAATCATATTAATTTTCAGCAGAACTATTTTATTTCTAAGTGAATTGATATATGTATTTATATTTTCCATGGACATTTCCATTAAAATTAATTCTGTTGCTGTTTTGCTTGTTCCTCTATTAATATGATTCATCTTTATTGATGCCTGATATGTATCTATTGATATACAATTTTCCTTTTTACTTTCAGTGTGCTTTTCATTCAAACTGAAATGTTTCACCTCAGTTAAAAAATACAGCTTCATTTTCAGAAAACTTGTTCATGATAATTGTTTTTGATTCCTATCTTGTTATAGGATCTTGAAATTAGTGCATTCCATGTTATCCATTTATTTCATTGGAAGTTTTTGTTTGTATGTTTTCAAATTCATTTGTTGCTCCTTTCCTTAATCTTTGCTTCCTTTTTTCATTTTTTGGGAGACAATTTTATTCTGAGGACTTTAGTTAATGATCTACTCTCCAACTCTTAGTTTGAGGGCTTCTCTGTCAGTATTCTGGAGCAGGATGTTAGGATGGTGTGCTGCTTTACAAACTTTCACTCTGACACTTTTCCAGGAGTCTTGGAACTTATATATTCTTCATTTTTTAAATCAGCTCTGTGACTGTAAAGAAATAATCTCGGATAGAATATCTTATGCTTTTTTGTTATCCTTTCACATTTTCATCAAAGAGATCTCATATGTGTGAGAAAGTAGGTAAATGTCTTCAGTCATCTTTAATATATCTGTGAATTTTTTCTTTTCTTTTTATGTTTCTATCTTTTGAAATATCTTGAAGTCTGATGACTTTATGCCTTTTAATAGTACTCATTTTTTCTATATATATTTGGTAATTTCTGACTATTCCTGATTTCATTTTCTTAGGGTTATTTCTATATTCTTAGAGGGCATATGAGATACTATTTTATTAGAGTCTAGATCTGATAAATTTACTGTCATTATAGAAAACTTGGAAAAATAGTTACAATTTTTTTTTATTTACACATTTCCTCCATATAGTTTCACTTACATTCTTAGAATGAACTCATTGAATTGAACATCATGCCAAAACATCTATAAGTTTATTTAAAATGCCACTGTGTTTTTTCACATTTTATGAATCAATACTTTTATGACATTCCATCATGCTTCTACATACTAGTTTCCAAAATAAATTGTACTCTAAACCAGCATTTCATTTTGATTACATATCTCAATTATTATAAAAGAAACAAAATATTTACTCACCTAGGTGGTTTCTATAATATTTTGGCCTCCTTGTTGTTGCATTTTAATGGTATAAAGTTTTCTAAGAAGATGTGATGAGAGTAAATGTTTTTTTCTCTTGTTTACTTTCCATTTGTCAGAATAAGCACATGGTTAAAAAAAGAGATTCAGTCTGTTGTAATTTCATGCAGAGTCTTCTCTATTTTTCTTTTCTTCAAATCTTTTGTTCTTGTCTTTGCTATAATTACTAGATGGATAGTAAATAAACTTGTATTAAGCACTGTGCTAAGAGCATTACAAATATTATCATTTTATCTTCACAACAACTATGTGAGGTAGGTTCTATTGTGACCTCTATTTTATATTTGAAGAAACTGAGGTATACAGAGGTTAAATGATATACCTAGGGTCACACAACTACTAAGTGTCTGAGTCTGTTTTTGAACTTAATTGTTACTGACTTCAGACCCAGTGATCTATCCACTGTACCACCTTAGAAGGGTTGGTATCACATATTCAACACATATTCAACAGATCTCAGAAATACTGTTGTATCTATAACCATTATTTTCCTATCTGCTAAGGCATAGGGTTTTTAAAGCAGCTATTATTAGGGGAAAGAGATAATTAAAAAAACCCTGACATTTCATAGTACAGTTGAAAAAGATACCATCATCTACAATAAGAAGGAAGAACTATTTCACTCAATTAGCTTCTTTTTTCCTGTTCCATGGAATATTTTTTTGGGGGGGAATCAGGAAACAAGCACAAAAATGGTTAATGGCATTGAAAAACAAAAGAAGGGGAGATCAAGTAAAAGATTACCATACTGTTCTCAATTATTTTAAATTATTAATTACAGTACTAAAATACAATGACATGATTTATTGAGTCAATATTGATGATTTTAAAAATATTATAGATAAATTGAGGACAGGGTGGATTTAAATAGAGAGCTTACCTCTGTGCCATGAAGACTTAAGTCCAAGGCTCAAGTTTCATAATTCAAGAGTACCCTATGTCAATGGGAAATACATCTTACTGCACAAGGGAATAGGAAGAAAAGTGATCAAGGAAAAGTATCAGGAAGGATTGTATGTAATGAGGATTAACTAGAATCATTTCTAATAAGATGGGGGGTGAAACAAGGATGTCCATTATCACCACTGTTATTCAATATCGTACTGGAAACATTAGCTTTAGCAATAAGAGAAGAAGAAGAAAGTGAACGAATCAAAATAGGCAAAGAAACTAAGCTATCACTCTTTGCAGATGATATGATGATATACTTAGAGAATCCTAGAGAATCAAGTAAAAAACTACTAGAAATAATATACTTCTGCCAAATTGCATGATGTAAAATAAACCCACATAAATCATTGACATTTCTATATGTTACTAACAAAGCCCAACAGCAAGAGGTAAAAATAGAAATTCCATTTAAAGTTACTGTAGACATTATAAAATATTTGGGAATCTACTTGCCAGAACAAACTGAGGAACCATATGAACATAATTCCAAAACGCTTTTCACATAAATAAAGTCAGATCTAAATAATTGGAAAAATATCAGTTGCTCATGGGTAGGCCAAGCTAATATAATAAAAATGACAATTCTACCTAAATTAATTTACTTATTCACTGCCATACCAATCAAACTACCAAAATTATTTTATAGGGCCAGAAAAAAATTATAACAAAATTCATCTGAAAGAACAAAAGGACCAGAATATCAAGGGAATTAATGAAAAGAAAAAGACAAGGGAAGTTGACCTAGCCATACCAGACCTTAAATTGTATAATAAAGCAGCAATTCATCAAAACTACTTGGTCCTGGCTAAGGAATGATAGATCAATGGGATATGTTAGGTACACAAGACAGAATAGTCAATGACTATAGTAATCTACTATTTGATCAACTCAAAGATTCCAGATTCTGGGATAAGAACTCATTATTTGACAAAAACTGCTGGAAAAAATTGGAAAACATTATAGCAGAAACTAGGCATAGATCAACATCTTACACCACATACCAAAATAAAGTCAAAATGGGTACAATATTTAGATATAAAGGCTGATACTATAAGCAAACTAGAAGAGCAAGGAATAGTTTACCAATCAGATTTATGGAGAACTTAAGGATTTATGACCAAACAGGAGATAGAGAACATTACAAAATGCAAAATGGATAATTTTGATTACATTAAATTGAAAAGTTTTTGCACAAACAAAGCCAATGAAACCAAGATTAGAAGGAAAATAGAAAATTGGGAAAGAATTTTTACAACCAGTCTCTCTGATAAGGGCCTCATTTCTAAAATATATATAGAACTGAGGCAAATTTAAAAGAATACAAGTCATTCCCAAGTTATAAATGGTCAAAAGATATGGCCAGGCAGTTCCCAGATAAAGAAATTAAAACTATCTGTAGTCATATGAAAAAATTCACTAAATCATTATTGATTAGAGAAATGCAAATCAAAACAACTCTGAGGTACCACATCACACCTATCAAATTGACTAACATGACAAAACAGGAAAAATGATCAATGTTGGAGAAGATGTGGGAAAATTGGAATAGTAATGCATTGTTGGTGGAGTTGTGAAATGATTCAACCATTCTGGAGAGCAATCTGGAGCTATGCCCAAAGGGCTATAAAACAGTGCATATCCTATGACCCAGCAATACCACTTCTAGATCTGTATCCCAAAGAGATCAGACAAATGGGAAAAAGACCCACACATACAAAAATATTTATAGCAGCTCTTTCTGTGGTGGGAAAGAATTGGAAATTGAGGAGATGTCCATCAACTGGGGAATAGCTGAACAAGTTGTGGTATATGAACGTAATGGAATACTATTGTGCCATAAGAAATAATGAGCAGACAGACTCCAGAAAAAACCTGGAAAGACTTATATGAACTGATGCAGAAATAATCACATTATTTGACAACTTCCTTTGATAAACATCTCTCCTTAGCAATGAAAGGATCTCAGACAACTCCAAAAACTCATGATGGAAAATGCTATCTACATCCACAAAAAGAACCATGGAGTCTCAATGCAGATCAAAGCATATTATTTGTGCTCTCTCTCTCTCTTTCTCTCTCTCTTTTTTCTTCTTCCTCATGGTTTTCCCCATTGTTTCTAGTTCTTTACAACATTACTAATGTGAAAATAGGTTTAATGTGAATGTATACATTGAGCCTATATCAATGTACACATAGTCTTTGGTTGTGGGGAGGGGAGAGATAGGGAGAAAATTTGGAACTCAAAATCTTATGGGAGTGAATGTTGAAAACTAAAAATAAATAAATAACTTTTTAAAAAGAGCAGATCAATGAATTAGGCATATGGCTGAAAAAAAAATACCAAGCAATTGGAAAAGAAGCAAATTAAGTGATCCCGATTAAACACCAGAATAGAAATCCTGAAAAACAAAGAAGAGATTAAAAAATTAAAAGCAATTTTTTATTTAATAAAAAGAACTGTTTTATAAAAAAGATAGTGAAGTAGATAATCTATTAACAAATAATCTATTAAACATGATTAGGAAAAAGAAAGAGAAAAATTCCAGTATAAAAAATGAAAAAAAAGTGAGTTTACAACCAATGAAGAAATAAAAGTAATTATTAGAAATTATTCTGCCCAGCTATATATCCATAAGAATGAGAATTTAAAAATATGAATGAATATTTACAAAAATATAAACTGCCCAATTTAATAGAACAGATGATAGAATATTTATTTAAATAGATAAGATAGGACTACTCAATCCTATCTTAGAAAATGAAATTGAACAAGTCATAAATGAACTTCCTAGGGGAAACAAAATAAAAAAAACAGCAACACAGGATTAGATAGATTTACAAGTGAATTCTACCAAAAATTTAAAGAACAATTAATTCCAAGAGTATATAAACTGTTTGAAAAATTGTTAAAGAGGAATCCTAACAAATTTCTTTTATTACACAGATATGATCTTTTTATTTTAAAGAATTTATTCTGAACTTAAAATAACAAAAAAAAAATTACACACACAAAAAATGAAAAACATTTTACACTGTGAGGCTTTATTATAAACTACTCACTTTAAAAAATATAATAAAATTTATGCATTATTCTTAAAAATTGTGCTACCTCCTGAACTTTATTATGTTCTCTAAACATTTTAAAAATGTTACAATAATCTTTGCTTTTGAAAATAAGATTTTATTGATATCTTCTGTATCTTATAATGTTAGACTTTGTCCCCTTTCTTTTATCTCCCAGAAAACTATACCATGTAACAAATAGAAGGTTTAGAGAGGAAAAAAATTGGCACAATGCACAAAAATATTGGAAAAAGTCCAAAGATAGGTGAAATGTGTAACATGGGGAACTCCCACTTCCAGAAAAAAATATGGCTTGGGCTTTTCTTCTTACTTCTCTTTGTTTGAAACTTGCTTAACCATTATAACTTTGTTACATTTACTTTTTATTTTTGGGTGTTGTTCTTTTCATTTCCTTTGTAATAAGTGTGCATATTCTTTTCCTGCTCTGCTTATGACACTATGGATCAATTCATAGACATCTCTCCACACTTCTTTGTATTCATCACAAACATTTTTTTATTGCATAGTGATATTCTATTACATTCATGTAGCATAGTTCATTTAGCCATTGCCCCAGGTGATGGTCATGTACTTTATTTCCAATTCTTAGCTATCACAAAGAGTGCTTTTTTGCTATATATGAAGACTTTCTTCTTATTGATGGCTTCTGTAGGATATAAGTCTAGTAAAAGAATATCTGGTTCAAAGAGTATGGCTATTTTTATCATTTAAATTCAAGCTGCTTTGCAAAATGTTTGTACTCTTTCATTTGCATTTATTTTATTAATTAGTGCTTTGGAACATTCTTTCATGTGCTTGTGGATACTTACTTATTCTTATTTGGAGAACAGGTTATTCATGTCCTTTGACAATATATCTATCAGGAATGACTATCAATCATATACTTATTTGTATGTGTGTATATATGTATATTGTTTATAAATATAAATATAAATTGTTTATAAATAAAAAATAAATTGCATATGATGCTTTCTTTTGGTTTTCTATAGATGTTCTATATGTTATTTTAAAATTACATACCAAACACATTAGAGAAATTTGAGAAAAAGATTTTCTCCCATTTGAGTTTCTTATCTGAAACATATTTTTTTCCTGTGTGGGAAGCTTTTCACTTTAAAGTAATCAAAGTTATGCATTTTATCTTTTAAGTTAAGAATACATCTCTTTCCCGTAGCAGCAAGAGGTATGTATTGTGTTGGTCTAAGCCTAATTTCTACCAGACTTCTCTCCAGTTTCCCACTTGATTTCATCAAATAAGTAGGTTTTTTCCTAGGTAATTTTGATTTCATTTTATCAAAATACTGGGTTACTCAGTTTTACTGCTACTGATTCTTCCTTGTCTAGTCTGTTGAATTGATCGCTCTATTTTTTTAATCAACACCAGATTTTTTTATGACTGCTGTTGTATGAAATAACATAACATGTAAATACTATTCTACCCTCATTGATACTGCTTTTCATCATTTCCCGTGATATTCTAGATTTCTTTTCTTTTTTGTTTTTCTAAATGAATTTTGCTATTACTTTATTAAATTACAAAAATTAAATTGGTATATCACTAAAATTGTAAGTTAACTTTGGTAATATTGTCATTTTTATTACATTGACATGGCCTATTTGTAGACACTGACTATTCTTATAGTTATAAAAGTTGTCCTTTATTTCTATAAGGATTTTGTAATTAAATCTATATAACTCTTTTATAATTTATAGTGCTTTGATAGTTAAATCTCCAGATATTTTATACATTTTGTAGTTATTTGAATGAACTTTCCCTTTCAGCTATTGCATCTTATGTTTTGTCACTATTATCTAGAAATGCTGCTGATTTGGGAGCATTGCATTTGTAGCTTATAATATTGTTGAACTTATTAATTGAATCACTTAGCAAGTTTGATGATTCCCAAGGATTTTCCAAGTAAACCATCATATTATAAGCAAATATGGATAATTTTATCTCATTTCTACCTATTTTACACCATTGATGTCTTTCTTTTATCTTATTCCTGTTGCTAGCATTTCCAGAAGTATGTCAAACAATAGTTGGGAGAGTGGGCACCCTTCTTTTGCTCTCATATTTATCAGAAAAAAATTCAATGTATTCCCATTGCACATGAAGCTTTCTTTTGGTTTTCTGGTTCTGTTTATTATTTTAAAAGATTCATCTATGATTATATTTTATATGGTTTTTAGCATAATACTGATATAGTTTGTCAACAGATTTTTCTGCATCTATTAAGACGATCATGATATTTTAGAAGTTTTGTTTTTTAAAATGACTGATTATGTTGATTATTTTCCTCATGTTGAACCATCCTGTTAAGCCTCATCTAAATATCATGTGATGAGTTCTTAGATAAATCACTATAATCTATTTGACAGGATTTTCTTAAAAATTTTTGAGTCAGTTTTCATCAATTATGTTGACTTATACTTTTCTTTCTGTGTTTTACCTTTCTTTGATATTTAAGTATTAGGATTACTGTAGTCCTACATTGATAGGTTGCTCTTTTCCCCAGTTTTTGAAAATAATTAGTAAAAGATAGCTACTAACTCTTCTTGAGAAGTTGATAAAACTCTCTTGTGAATCCATAAGGACCAGGATTTTTGTTTTTTTGTTTGTTTGTTTTGGGAGTTGTTTTATAGCTAGATCTATATCCTTTTCTGAGACTGGGTTATTTGATATCTCAAACTTGCCTTTAGATAGTTTGGGCATTTTATATTTTTGAAGATATTTTTTATTTCTTTCATGTTCTCAGTTTTACCATAACTTTGAATAATGTGTTGATTATTCTTTTTATTTCTGTTTTTGCTGTGATTTCATCTTGCTCATTTCCTAGTTAATCGATTTACTTTTTTATTCTTTTTTTTAAATCAGATTAGTTAAGGGTTTTTCAATTTTATTTCTCTTTTCAAAGAAGGAGCTTTTAGTCTTATTCATTTCTATATTTTTTGTTTCTAAGTTATCTCTTTCCTTACTAATTTTAATATTTCTTCTTTTGTGCTTATTTTAGGCTTATTTGTTGCCTTTCAAAATTTTTAAAATGAATATTACACCCATTAATCTTTTTTTGTTTTTTTTAATTTTGTTTGTAAAAATGTGTTTTTCCCCCTGAGGACTGCTTTACCAGAATCCCAGCAATTTTGATAAGTTGTTTCATTATTATTATTTTCTTTCACATAATTACCAATTGTTTCTATAAGTTGTTCTTTGGTTCCCTCATTATTTAGCTTTTTTTTTTTTTGTAAAATTTCCATTTGGCTCTGTATCTTTTGTTTGTTGTCCTTAAATCAATTACTATTTTTTTTTTGCAATATAGTCTTTAAAGAATGAGTTAATTATTTCTTTACCCATATTTGTTTGCAATTTTTCTGTTATCTAGTACATGGTGATGTGTGTGTATGTGTGTGTGAAAGTTCCATGTGGTGCTAAGAAATCTGTATATTCTTTCATTTTCCCATTCAGAAAATGCCATAATTCTTTTAACTCTAGTTTCTCCAGTATTCTGTTCAGCACCATATTTTTCCTTTGTTTTTCTTTCTATTAGTTTTATCCAAAACAGAGGGAAGAATATTGTCGTCTCCTGTCACTATTGTGTTTCTGTCTATTTCATCTTGATGCTCAGTTAACGTTTCCTTTATAAATTTGAATACTAAGTCATTTGGAGACTACAAGTTTATTACTGATTTTGGTGCTTGTCTCTGGTTCATTTCAACGTAATATAGTTTCTTTGATTATCTTTCATTGTTTATTGGATGTTTGTTGTTGCTTTTTCAGATAGTATGATTGTAACTCCTACAACCACATTGTGCAATGATTAACATTGATAGACTTAGCCCCTCTCAGCAATGCAAGTATCTAAGACATCTGCAAAGGTCTCATAATGGAAACTTCTATCCACCTCCAAAGAAAGATCTATGGAATTTGAATGCAGATTGAAGCATACTATTTGCTATTTTTTTCTTCTGTATTATTTTATTTTTTTCTTTCTTGTGGTTCCTCCTACTGTTTCTAATTCTTCCTTTCCATTCACTAATGTGAAAATATGTTTAATAGGAATGTATATGTATAGCCTATATCAGACTGCATGCCATCTTGGGGAAGGAGGTGAGGAAGGAGGGGGAGAAAAATTTAAAACTCAAAAGCTTAAAGTAGTGATTGTAGATAAATCAAAATAAATTAATTAAAAAATAAAAAGCAAAAAAAACACCCAAGAATATAAAAGTGAACAAAGAAAAAAAAGCAGCCTACTAGTAATAACAGATCTAAAACTATACTACAATTCTGTATTCATCAAAAACAATTTGGTACCAAGTAAGAAAGAGAGGCTGTTTAGTGAAACAGATTATGTATAAGATACAAAGAAGTAAGTACAGTAACCTAGTATTTGATAAATCAAAAATTCCAGCTATTGGGCCAAGAACTTACAATTCAACAAAAACTATTGGGAAAACTGGAAAGTAGTATGGCAGAAAATTGATATAGATAAACATTTCACACAGAATAATAAGATAAGGCCAAAAAAGGTATATGTTTTAGACATAAAGTTTGACATTATAGATAAATTAGTAGAGCATTAGTGAAATTATATTTTAAAACTAAAGATAGATGAATAATTCATGAACAAAGAAGAGATAGATTTAAAAGAGGTAAAATTCATAATTCTGTTTACATAAAATTAAAGTTTCATGCAAACAAAATCAATGCAGCTAAAATTAAAAGAAAAGCAGAAAATAAAACAGAAGATCTCTGTAGCAAGCTTCTCTGATTATATATATTCATATGTGTGTGTATGTGTGCATGTGTAACCTACATCATATATATGTCAAAAGTGAAATTTAACAAAAACTTAAACTGAGGCAGTTTTCTCTGTGCAAGATAACATGTTATTAACAGGAGCTTCAACCTGCCAATAAAAAGTTAACAGCTTTGCTTCAGTTTTCAGCCAAAGATCCAGAATTGAATATGAAACTCATTTTTAATAAGCATAGAACAAAGAACGGAACAAAAATCACATAATTGGCCAGCATCACAGAAGTGAAGAATCATGATTAGTTACATGAAAAAAAAGTGTTCATAGCATACACATGAGACAAAGACCACTTCTCTCTGTCTTTAAGGAATGCTTTTGTGAGGTCTTTAATATGGACTCAGGAATGTAGACTAACTGGTGCCTGAAGTTTGCATAAAACCACCTTTTTAATTGTCAAAGATGAGGCTAAGGATGGGCCAAGGTCAGCTACTCTGTTTCTCAAAGATAACACACAAACCTTGCAGGTGATCCTGAGATAACAGTTTTTCTTTAAGTAACAGTGGTTATGGTAAAGCTTAAACCTTAAGCATCTAACTTCAGGGAGGGAGACTGAACTTTTGAAATAATTAACTTCTAATCTCAGAGGCAAAGAAAAAGCTTAGGTTTGTTACATAAAATATAGAATATGGTTACAGAATAAAATCACTTTCAGAGTAAAATCAAATAAAATCTAATCAATGTTTGCTTCTTTTAGATAGATAAACAGATAGAAAGACAGCCAGAGAAATAGAAAGATAGATGGATAGATAGATAGATAGATAGATAGATAGATAGATAGATAGATAGAT
>NW_020954557.1:64046807-64058851 GCF_900497805.2 Vombatus ursinus
GATAGATAGATAGATAGATAGATAGATAGATAGATAGATAGATAGATAGATAGATGGATGGATGGATGGATAGATGGATAGATGGATGGATAGATCTATAGATGAGGGACTGAGTCAAATTAGCTAGAATAAGAGTTATTCCCCAATTTGTAAATAGTAAAGGTGTATGATTAGGCAGTTTTCAGAGGAAGAAACCCAAGCTATCAGTAGACATATGAAAAAAAGTTTTAAGATCACTAAGAATTAGAAAAAAATAAAATTGAAATACCTCTGAGGTGCTGCCTTATATCTGTCAGGTTGGCTAAACTGACAAGAAATGAAAATGACAAATGGAGGAGGGACTATTAGGGAAAAAAGGTACAGTAATGCATTGTTGATAGAGCTGTGAACTAGCTTAACCATTCTGGAAATATATTTAGAACTATAAGCAAAAAACTATTAAACTCACACTTTTTGACCCAAAAATACTACTACTGGATCCATACCTTAAAGAGATCAAAGAAAGAGAAAAAGAATCCATATGTGCAAAAATATTTATGGCAGCTATTTTTGTTGGTCACAAAGAATTAAAAACTGAGGAAATAGCCATCAGTTAGGAAATGGCTATAGAAATTGTACTATATCAATCTCATGCAATTCTACTGAAATGTATGAAATGATTAAGGGGATTGTTTCAGGAAAATTTATATGAAATGATGCAATGTGAAGTGAGCAGAAACAGGAGAAAAAATTTTGAATGACTTGGTAACACTGATCAATACAATGACCACTCACAATTTTAAAGAACTCATGATGAAACATGTTATACACCACCAGATAGAAAGCTGGTCAATGCAGAATACAAATTGAAACATTTTTTTCTTTTTGTTTTCCTCTCTTGATCATAGCTCATGTGAGATTTTTTTTTTTGGCATGACTATACATATTTGTAATGCATTTTGTTTTTCTTGCCTTCTCAAGGTGTGAGGAAAGTGTGAAGGGTAAGAATTCAGAATTGATAATCAAATAAAAGTGAATTTTAAAAAATCATATCTCAGATACCAGCTTTGTAATGCTGGGCACTTAATTCTCCTCTTCCTCCTTCTCTTCCCCCTCCTTCGCCTCCTCCTTTTCCTTCACCATAATCATCACCATCATCATAAATTCGTGTTTATATAGTGCCTACTCTGTGCCAGACACTCTGCTAAGCACTTACAATTATCCCATTTGATCCTCACAACAACCCTGAAATATAGATGCTATTATTACCTCCATTTACAGTTGAAACAGGCAAATAGAGGTTACATAATTTACCTAAGGGCACAAAGCTAGTCTGAGGCCAGATTTTAAATCAAGTCCTTCTGACTCCAGCCTGAACATTCTATCTACTGTGCCATCTTGCTGTCATGTCTATGTGTTAGTCTTCCCTTCATCTTCTCCTTCTTATTGTAAGCAGGGCTTCTTGGACCTCACAAGACTCACCCTCAGTACTTGGCACAAGATTGGGCACTGAAGAAAAGTCCTGAACTGTTTAATCACCTCCCTCAATCAACTCTTCTCTATTCACCAGTCTACTTGAACTAAATCTACAATAGTTAGTATACTCTCAGTCTACCCTACTCTCTCCATCATGGTGATTCACAGTCTTATTCTCCACATCTTCTCCTTCCCTCATACTACAAGATTATACACACACACACATAAATATACACATACATATATATAATATATATATATAATATATATATATTCTCTCAACTAGTTTAACTTCCCAGTTCCTCAAATTATGATTGCCATGATATATTTCTTCAACCCAATTTAGCTATACACAGAAGTGGTCATACTATTAATCTTGTCGTAACCCACAAGCATTGCATTCCCATGTTAATGAACTCTGAAATTCCTTTATTTAATCATAACTTCTTAAAATTCTATCTCTGCCTTATTATCCATAACTTTGTTAATTTTCATCACCCATCCACCCATCAGGTCCTTCCCAAACCATAACCCCTGCACTGACTACACTCTTCTCCCTTCCTTGTCTTGACTCTTTTCTGGACCAGTTCATCTCTATATTATTCTCTACAACTGAATCTCTTGTCCTCTTCTTCTATGATTTACCATTGCAAAATATCACCCTTGAATTACTCTCACTATCTGCTGCTTCCATTCCTATACACACAATATTGAAAAGAATTAAAGTAAATCATGAATCTGTGCTGATTGGGTCCATTACAATTTTGTTACATAATCTCAACTCTCTACAGCTATCTTTTTATGCTTCTACATTTGATTCATTATCTCATTTATTACAGAAAGTTCTGAAATCTTTTCTCTCCCAAAGGGATGGTCACCCTACTCCCACACTCTCAGTTGAGAAGATTGCCTCATTCTGCACTGAAAAAAAATTAAGACCATTTGCAAAGAGCACTCCCTTTCCCCTTCTTATCACATAAAGTTTAGATGTGTGTCTCACTATCTTCTCCTTTGCTTCTGTCTCACAAAAAGTGATCACCTTTTGCCTTGCCAAGGGAAATCTATCTGCATGATTAAATTATCTCACTCTATTCTCTCATCTACAGGGGATTGCCTTTTTTATTATCCCTATTTTCTCACTAATATACAACTCTCCCTATCTACTGGATACTTCTTTGCTGCCTATAAACGTCCTTATATCTCCCTCATCCTTAAAGAAACATCACTTAATCTGTTCATTTCTGGTAGCTTTCATCTCTTCTCCTCTCTTTTATGGCTAAACTACTTTAAAAATCAGTTTGCAATTGGTGCTTCCATTTCTTTTCCCTCAGTTTCATCTATACCCTAGATCTCATCATTCAAATGAAGCTGTGATTGTCAAAATTACCAATTGATCTTGTAATATTAAAATCTACAGGCCTTTATTCAGTTCTCATCTTTAATCTTTTTGAAGCTTTTGACAGATCATTCTCTTCTCCTAGATACTCTCTTCTCTTTAGGTTTTCATGATATTGCGCTCTCTTGGTTCTCTTCCTACATGTCTCATCATTCCTTCTCAGTCTACTTTTCTGGATCTTTATCCAGGTCATGGCCTCTAAATGTGGCAATCCCCTGACTTTGTCTTTGGCCCCCTTTTCTTCTTCCTCTATACTACCACTTGATGATCCAAACAGCATAAGCATGAAATTATAATTTTTATGTAGGTGATTCTCAGATCTATTTATCTACCTCTAACCTCTCCCCTGAACTCCAAGCACACTATAAACTATTTTAGTTTGGACTTCTTGAACTAGATATCCCATGGATATCTTTAATTCAAAAATCCAGAGGGAATTTGTTAACTTCCTTCCCCAAATATTTTTTCTTCTCTTTTAAATTTTACTATCACTGTCAAGGGCATTACCTTATTCATAACCATCCCCCCCCCCAGCTCCACAACCTGTCATCCTTGATCTCAAACTTGCAATTTCCCTCCATATCCAATGTGTAATCAAGAACTGTTGCTATCACCTCCACAATATATCTCCTCCAACACAATGGCCACTTTGTTAGTAGCTCTTATCACCTTATACCTTAACTATTATGCTAGGGAAGCATGCCTTTAGATGATGTTGTCAGTGTCCTCTAAATTTCTAATCCCAGTACAAAGCCCCACTGCTCCTGCCATATCTCCTGCTGAAATGCTGGCATACATCTATGAGAGAGAGACAGAGAAACAGAGACAGAGACACAGAGAGAGAGAGATCACATTTTCCATCAGTATCTCTGCTGCTTGGTTTTCCCTCACCCTAACATCAAGTATTCCCTCAGGATAAGCTGCTCACCAGAAATCTCATCACTATGAAGATTGACTCAGTTTTTGGATACTCCACACCAGGGGTGGGTAACCTGCGGCCTTGAGGTCATATGTGAACTTCTAGGTCCTTGAGTATGGCCTTTTGACTGCATCCAAGTTTTATAGAACAAACCCTTTTATTAAGGGGATTTATTCTATGAAGTTTCGATTAAGTCAAAGGGACACTTGAGGACCTAGAGGGTCACATGTGGCTTCTAGGCCATAAGTTCCTCAGCCCTGCTCCACACATTCTCTAATCCCTTAATTGCCTCTCCACTTTAATGGAGGACTAGAGGATAGAACAACAAACTCTTCCCAATGTCTTCCTTTATAAAGACTCAGAACTTTGCAGATGATTTCATTTTCTATCAGTAGTTCTTTTTGGTTTCCATGCAATGGAACATCATGCCCTTTGCCAGGTACTCCATTGGGCCCCTACCCACTCCCCCTTTTTTTCAGCTTTCTTTTGTATGTTGTCTTCCTTCCATTAGAATTTAAGATTCTTAAGGGCAGGAGCTACTCTTCTTATTTGTGTCCTTAGTACTTAACACAGTGCCTGGCATGAGCATCACTGGATATACACTGATGGTATAAAGCTTCATGGGTTAAATTCTTGTTCTTGCCACTAACATGATCTTGGTAGTCACTTAACCTCTCTGCACCTCAGATTCTTTTTATCTGAAACAAATATGTTAGCCTACCTGATTTCCAAAGTGCCTTCCAACCCTAAATTCTATGATGATATCAGGCATTTTCCCATTATTTTTAAGTTGCAGTACTTGTCTTTGCCTTAGGCCCTGCTTTCAGTTGTCCAAAACTTTATGAGGAACAAAAAAGATACCAGCACATTTGTATTTAGTTGTACAGTTGTTCAAATCTTTTCTTCACCTTTGTTCTTTTTTGATTTGGGGTTTTGGTTAAAAAACTAAGTGTGAATAATCACATTAAGAAAGTAACATAATAAATGCTATACTGGGGAAAAGTGCTAAACTAGTGAGAATTGAAAGCTTCCTATTTGTGGCTGCTATCTTTCACAATGCAATTATCCACCATCAATCACCCTAATAGGGTGCTAACATTTAGTCATTAACTTTCTTGAAAGGAGACTACTTCACAAGAAATGCCCTGACAATTAGAAGCAAATGTCCTACTTAGAGGTGAGAAAGTAAGAAAGATACAATTATTATTTTTGAGAAATTCAGGATTGCCTGATAATATTTTCAATGACTTACAGCTAATCCAATGCTGCTACCAATACTACTAGTCTACTACCATAAAGAAGGGGCAGATTATTGTAATTTTGTATGCCTTGTTTCTTTGACTTCAAGTGAATGGAGTCTAAAATAAGAGGGGTTGCTTATTTCTCATTCTTGCAGAAAAAAAAATGATGGTTTTATCAAATCAATTAATTACATGACATTAGATAATAGAATCACAGACTAAAAATATTAAAGTTAGAAATGATCTATGAGGTCATTTATACAGACTGAAGCTCAATTCAGTTTAACATTTATTAAATATCTATAGTGTTTATGAAAATATATAAAAATGAAAAATAATATAATACTTGCCCTCAAAGAGCATATACTTGAAAGGGCTCTGAAACCCACTGCTACCCCAGTATAGGGTGTTTTTCCTAAATATAATTATGCAAATATGGTATAAGGCTCAATCAGTGCATTTTCTTTTAACAAATTAAGCATTAACCTTAACTCAAACAGCAGTGTATTTAATTGGGATATATCAGTCTCAGCCCCTTCCTCTTATATACAGAAGTATTTATTTCCCACTAAGATTCCTATATAGTAGGAAAGGATCAACAATCTGGAATAGAGACTGCAAGATGTTACAGCCTCACATGTCACATGACTCCATCTTCTACCATCCAGTTGTGCTTCATTGCTTCTTTATTATGCCTCTTACAGCTAGCTCCCTTCCTCATGATCCCTGAGCTCCTGATGACACTGCTATTGCTATTCTACTACACCTCTGCAAATACAATTTTCATTCTTAGATTTTTTCAAATGACAACTGGGAATACAAGATGGATAAGGTCATATAGGGAAGGTAGGTGGTGCAATGGATAGATTGCCGAGTCTGGAGTCAGAAAAACTCATCTTCCTGAGTTCAAATCTGGCCTCAGACACTTACTAACTGCGTGACCCTAGGCAAATCATTTAACCCTGTTGCCCTCAGTTTCCTCATTTGTAAAATGAGCTGGAGAATGAAATGGAAAACTATTCTAGTATCTCTGCCAAGAAAACCCCAAACTGGGTCATGAAGAGTCAGACACAGTGAAAACAACTGAATAGCAACAAATATATGGCTGAAAAGGAGGTAAAAACAAACAGTATTGTCACTGAGATATGTTAAAAGTTACATGGAGAAGAGAAACAAAATGAGTAGATCATGATAAGGGATATCTTATACTGAGCACTGCAATTATGGAGGATATTACATCCCTACCCCACCCTTACTGCCCTTGTGTTGCTTCCTAAGGTCATAGAGTAACAAAGCAAAGCACTTATATTGTACAGAACCTATATAGCTCCAGGTAAAAAGTTAGGAAGAATGGGTCTTCTATGAATGCATAATCTAAGTCCCCTTGAAAAGCTGAAGAAAACTCATTACATTCAACAAATCATGTACTGCTCTCCTCTTATTCAATCCTATGGTATATAAAGGCATCACTCTTCACCTTTCCTCATTAAATATCATTCAGTCATCTTTTTCAGAGCCCAAACTTAGCTGTACTTTACCTTCATTATACAAATAATAAAATGTCAGCATAATCTCAGCTTCTTGCCTTCTCTACTATCAATGGGTTAGGTTCAAGCAGACACTATGTATCCCTAGATCCAAAGCTAGGTCTTACCATCATTTATCTTTGTGAGTAGTCATAATTTTCCATCATCATTCTCTCCTCTCCTCATTATTTTGATATAAAAAGCCTTTTTTAGAAAGTAGTCAAATATTTTACTAAGAAAAGGTTAGAAATAAATAGAAAACCAGGCTTCCAAGCTTTCATTAAACCACCAAGTCCATTTCTTGGGAATAGAAGGCACAGAGGAAAAAGATATGGGGGACTGAGATAAAGAAAATGAGATTACAAATGCAAGTTAGCAAGTAAGTCAAGGTAGAGGATGGAGCTCTTTTGAAATGGCTGCCTATAGAATGAAGACTATGAAGGTAAGGAAATGAAGTCAGACCAGGGATACTAGATGAGAAGAGCAAAGCTGTGAAATAGATAAAAAGATAGGAAAATGATGGAAAGGTAGTGAAAATAAAGGTGAATTTCATACTTCAAGATCTAGAAGAGACATTGTTTTTGATGGTTAGTGAAGGTTAGAGTTTAAGGTGGTTATGATATAGTTGAAAGATAGATCCTGAAATTTGAGCATAATGAACTAAAAATGCAGTCTAATCAACATCAGTCATTTGTCAGTCATCTAAATGGGTTTCACTTTCCTTACCTTTAAAATGAATGGATTATTTTATACTATCTACAAGGTCCTTTACAGTTAGAAATCTTATAACCTGTGAGTTCTAATCTGATCATACTTAAGTCACCAGGTATGACATCTGGAGTTGAGGTACAGAGTACCCTAGATATTATCTTTCTATATCAGAGTAGCCTAGATATTATCTTTCAAGAAAGTATATTTTTAAGGTGTTTTTTAATTTTTATTTGTTTTTGGTTTTTAATTAATTCATTCATTGATTTTTAGTTTTCAACATTCATTTCCACAAGATTTTGAGTTCCAAATTTTCTCCCCATCTCATGCCTTCCCCCACCACAAGATGACAAGCATTCTGAATACCCCTTCCCCTAATCTGCCCTCTCTTCTATCACTCTCTGCCTTCTCTTATTTTCTTCTCCTTCTATTTTCCTATAGGGCAGGATAGATTTCTATACGCCATTGCCTGTATATCTTATTTCCCAGTTGCATGTACAAACAATTTTTAAAGCTTTGGGTTCCAAATTTTCTCCCTTCCTCTCTCCCTACCCACCCTCATTGAGATGGCAAGCAACTCAATACAGGTTATACATGTATAGTCATGCAAAACACTTCCATAGTAGTCATGTTGTCAGAAACTAACTATATTTCCCTTCATCCTATCCCACCCCATGTTTATTCTATTCTCTCTTTTGACCCTGTGCCTCCTCAAAATTGTTTGCTTCTGATTACCCCCTCCACCAATCTGCCCTTTCCTCTATTATCCCACCCTCACTTATCCCCTTCCCCTCTATTTTCCTGTAGGGTAAGATAGATTTCCATATCCTATTGAGTATGTATATTATTCCCTTCTTAAGCCAAATCCAATGAAAATAAGATTCACTCAGTTCCTCTCACCTTCCCACAACTCCCCTCCATTGTAAAAGCTTCTCCTTGTCTGTTTAATGTGAGATAATTTACCCCATTCTCCCAGTATAATCCTCTCTCACCTCTTAATTTTATTTTTTAAATAACACCCCTTCATCTTCAACTCATCCTGTGCCCTCTATCTATTTTTCCCCTCCAATTACCCTAATACTGACAAAGTTCTCATGAGTTTCAAATATCATTTTTCCATGTATGAATGTAAACAGTTCAAATTTAATAAGTACCTTAAGATTTCTCTTTCTTATTTACCTTTTCATGTGTCTCTTGAGTCTTGCATTTGAAAGTCAAATTTTCTATTCAGCTCTGGTCTTTTCATCAAGAATACTTGAAAGTCATCTATTCTACTGAATATCCATTTTTCCCCCTGGAGGATTATACTTAAGTTTGCTGGGTAGGTGATTCTTGCTTGTAGTCCTATCTCCTTTGACCTCAGGAATATTCTATTCCAAGCCCTCCAGTCCCTTAATGAAGAAGCTGCTAAATCTTGTGTTATCCTGATTGTGTTTCCTCAATACTTGAATTGTTTCTGTTTGGCTGCTTGCAATATTTTCTCCTTGAACTGGGAACTTTGGAATTGGGATATAATATTAGTAGAAGTTTTTGTTTGGGGATCTCTTTCAGGAGGTGATACCTAGATTTTTTCCATTTCTATTTTACCCTCTGATTCTAGAATATCAGGGCAGTTTCCCTCAATAATTTCTTGAAAGATGATGTCTACACTCTTTTTTTTTGTTCATGGCTTTCAGGTAGTCCAATAATTTTTAAATTATCTTTCCTGAATCTTTCCAGGTCAGTTGTTTTTCCAGTGAGATATTTCACATTGTCTTCCATTTTTTCATTCTTTTGGTTTTGTTTTATAATGTCTTGATTTCTCATGAAGCTATTAGTTTCCATTTGCTCCATTCCAATTTTTAAAGAAGTATTTTCTTCAGTGAGCTTTTGTACTTCCTTTTCCATTTGTCCAGTTCTGCTTTTTAAAGTATTCTTCTCCTCATTGGCTTTTTGGACCTATTTTGCCATTTGGGTTAGTCTATTTTTTAAGGTGTTACTTTGTTCAGTAATTTTTGGGGGGTCTCCTTTAGCGAGCTGTTGACTAGTTTTTTCATGATTTTCTTGCATCACTCTCATTTCTCTTACCAGTTTTTCCTCTACTTCTCTTACTTGCTTCTCAAAATCCTTTTTGGCTTTTCCATGGCTTGGACTGATTCATATTTTTCTTGGAGGTTTTGGATGTAAGAGGTTTGACTTTGTTGTCTTCTTCTGGTTGTGTTTTGATCTTCTTTGTCAAAAGAAAGATTTTATGATCTGCCTTTTTTGCACTGTTTGCCCATGATCCCAGCCAATTACTTGAGTTTTAAACTCATTGTTAAGGTAGAGGTCTGCTTCCAAGTGTGGAGGATGTACTGTCCCAAGCTTCAGGGGTTTTGTTCAGCTGTTTTCAAAAATGCTAATAGGAACCTATAAATTTTCAGTTCTTCCAAGGTGGTATGATCAAAGGAGATGTGTTTGCTCCTTTCCTGGACAGTGCTCTGGTCTATGAGTGACCACAAGCACTCTTGTCTTCCTTGGAACTATGAGGAGGATTCCCCCTCCACTGCCACCACAAGCTCCACCATGCCAATGCTCCTCCTCATCCCAAGACCACCACTTAGATCTAGAACCAGATTCAAGCATGGGCAAAGCAAGAGAATCCTGCCTCAATGCCAGCAAAGAGATCCCTGCAATCCCTCTCTGATCAGTTGCTCAATCCCCCCTCTGTCTGTGGGCCAAAAGCTCTGGAAGGTCATTGCCCTGGGATTGTGCTGGGACTGGGGCCAGACTGAGCTCCTCTCCCATCATGGGACAGACCTTTCCTACTGACCTTGTAAGTTGTTTTTGTTGATTGTGGGTTCAGAAGTCTGGAAACTGCCATAGCAGCCTGTGATTCAGCCTGCTCCAGGTTTCCTGAGGCCTGGTCTTTGCCTATGGAGCCCACACTGAACTGCTGTGCTCCTCTCCCTGCCCAACACAACAGACTTTTCATGCTGACCTTCGATGTTGTCTTGGACTGGACATTTGTTTCACTCTATCTTTTTGTGGGTTCTGCTGGTCTAGAATTTGTTTAGAGTCATATTCTACAGGTATTTGGAGTAGTTTAGGGGAGAGATCAAGCAAATAAATGCTTTTACTCCACCATCTTGGCTCTAACCCTTTCAAGAAATTATCAAGGAAAACTTCCCTGATATTCTAGAAGCAGAGGATAAAATAGAAATTGAAAGCATCAACCAATTACCTCCTGAAAGAAATACCCAAAGGAAAACTCCTAGGTATATTATAGCCAAATTGCAGATTTCCCAGGTCAAGGAGAAAATATTGCAAGCAGCCAGAAAGAAAGAATTCAAGTATTGTGGAAACACAATCAGGATAACACAAGATTTAGCAGCTTCTACATTAAGGGACTGGAGGGCTCGGAATAGAGTATTCCTGAGGTCAAAGGAGATAGGATGTCAACCAAGAATCACCTACCCAGCAAAACTGAGTTTAATCCTTCAGGGGAAAAAGTGGTCATTCAGTGAAATAAGGTACTTTAAATAATTCTTGATGAAAAGACCAGAGCTAAATAGACAATTTGACTTTCAAATACAAGACTCAAGAGAAACATGAAAAGGTAAACAGGAAAGAGAAATCATAAGGTACTTATTAAAGTTCAACTCTTTACATTCCTACATGGAAAGATGATATTTGTAAGTCATGAGACCTTTGTCAATATTAGGGTTGTTGGAGGGAAAAAAATTACATTTAGGTAGATAGAGAGGGAGGGAGGTAGAGCAATAATAGAGGACACAGGGTGAATTGAAGATGAAGAAGTGATATCTAAAAAATAAAATTAAGGGGTGAGAGAGGATCATAATAGGACAAAGAGAAAGGGAGAGATGGAATGGGGTAAATTATCTCTCATAAAAGAGGCAAGAAAAAGCTTTTATTGTGGAGAAGAGGAAGGAGGTGAGAGGGATTGAGTGAATCTTTCTTTCATCAGATTTGTTTTAAGGAGGGAATAACATACACACTCAATTGGATATGGTAATCTATCTTACCCTACAGGAAAATAGGGAGGAAGTGGACAAGGGAGGGTGATTATAGAAGGGAGGGTATATTTGGGGTAATCAGAAGCAAACACTTTTGAGGAGGGACAGGGTCAAAAGAGATAATAGAAGAAAACTGGGAGTGGGATAGGATGGGGGGAAATATGGTTAATTTTTCACAACATGACTACTATGGAAGTGTTTTGTATGACTACACATGTATAATCTGTATCAAGTTGCCTGTCATCTCAATAAGGATGGGTGGGGAGGAAGGAATGAAGAGAATTTGGAACCCAAAGCTTTAAAAAGAAATGTTAAAAATTGTTTTTACATGCAACTGGGAAATAAGATATACAGGCAATGAGGTACAAAAATCTATCCTGCCCTGCAGGAAAATATAAGACGAAAGGGGTAAGAGAAGTGGGGGAGGTGATAGAAGGGAGGGAAGATTGGGGGAAGGATTATTCAGAATGCAAGCCATCTTGGGGTGGAGACAGGGTTTTGTTGGGGAGAAAATGTGGAACTCCAAGTATTGTGGAGGTGAATGTTGAAAACTAAAAATAAATAAATTGGAAATTGTCTTGGAGCTCAACAGATGGCAGCAACAAGGATGGCCTTGTATCATCAGATGGATTGAACTTAAAGGAAAAGAGATTTCCCAGTGATGGTAGCAGGTCTGGACATGGCAATGAAGAGCAAGGAACATATAATGTGTCTTCCTCTTGGTCCTCTGAAAGGGGTTACCAATAGAAAATATGTAGGCAACGTTGAAAAAAGTCATGAGGGTAATGTAGACAGAGAGAGAAA
>NW_020954557.1:64058951-64061107 GCF_900497805.2 Vombatus ursinus
AGAGAGAGGGAGAGAGAGAGAGAGAGAGAGGAGAGAGAGAGAGAGAGACAGAGAGAGAGACAGAGAGAGTGTGTTTTTTAATTGCTTCAAAACCTGGCTCTAAACATAGGTTTTCTAAACCTGTACATCAATCCCCTTATGGCACTCTGTTGTCCAGCCAAATTAGTCTTGCTGTTCTTTATATATAACCTCCCAAGTCCCATATCCATTCCTTTTCATTGACTGTTACCCATTCCTGATATGCACTAACTCTTCACTTTCATCTCTGAGAATCCCTTAATTCCCTCAAGATTCATCTCAAGTAACATCTTATGAAGACATCTTGTCTTATCCTCCTTCTTCTAGTACCCCTTTCTCAAAGTTTTCTCATATATTTTCTCCTCTATGCAGCATGGCATAGAGGATAAATATTTTGCCTTGAAGATGAAGAGACCTGGTTTCAAGTCTCAACTCTGATGCATACTGGCTATGGAACCCTGACCAAGTCATATAACCCCTTAGTTTTCTAGGTAACTTTCTGAGACTTAAGCTACAAAGAATGTACCCTATTGGTAGAGAGATCTTCCTCACCCACAAGTTCATTCACTACATATCAATGAAATGACAGGTTCCTTCCCTATCTGTATACTATCTCTGTATGTATATCAATATACCCATTTTACCTCCCAACCAATAAACTGTGAGCTCTTGAGTGCATGGTCTTTTTCATTTTGGTATTTGCATCTCTAGCAACCTGCAAACTGTTTGGCACATAGTAGGTGCTTAATAAATGTTTGTTCACCGATTCATGCCAAAAGGTGAGTGGAGTATAAAAAGAAGAGACCAAGGATTAAAATAATTAACTGATAAATTATTTTTCCAGAAGAGATAGTGGAAAGAGAGAATAAAATAAGGACTGAGGATTTTGGGGGAATGGGGATAGGGAGGAAATGAATGAGTGAATCAACCAACAAACATTTATTAGACACCAAATATATGATAGGTACTCTGTTAGGTGCTAGGTAAACAAAGACAAAAAAATGAAAGACTTCTTGACCTTATAGAGCTTTTATTCTACCATAAGAGCAAAAGAAGATGTCCACAGTGATGAAGTGACTTGTCCAAAGTCACATTGTGCATGCTAGGAAGGGTGTGTGTGTGTGTGTGTGTGTGTGTGTGTGTATGTGTGTACATACACACATATGTATACATACACAACATATATGCATATATACATAAACACAAGTGTGTATATATGTATTGTGTATGTATGTATATAAATTTAAATATTTAATCTGCCAGTCATATAAATACTTTAATTTTTTTCCCATGGATTACTTATTATTGTGCATAGACTTGGAGTGCATGTGTGGTGGGAGTGGGAGTGGGGATGGAGTAGCAACAATGATGTCTGAAGTTTTTCCTGTCCCAAATTTGTAGTAGTACAAGAATCAATTGAATTCACCTTTGCAAATTTGAGTCAGAAAACCTTTGAATGCATCAGTATTCCAGAGTTTTATAGATAAATGCATATACACATTTATGTATACACTATATAGCTATTTCATATACACATTTTTAATAGAAAACAAATACCATAGGGCAAAAGTTAAATTCAGAGAATTCCAGAGCTTATGCGTAGAGTATGAATCACAAACCTCTCAAAAGGAGGTCAACTTTTTAAAATTAGGACTATTTAGCCATACAGCTTTACCAAAATTCACTCATTTACTGCTTTCTCTTATTGAAGTTGTGCCTTTAGCTAAATGTGTCTTACATTAAATGAATGCTGAATAAAATGGACTGGATTCATATTTAGGAACCTATGAAGGAAGTTATCCTGTGTCCAACAACATAGGTGGATAAGTTCCTGGTCCCTAATTCACAGTCCCTAACACATTCTCACCCCAAACTACATTTTTAGAAAGCTTCCGTTTATATAGGAAATTACACACCCATACACACACACACACACACACACACACACACCTACACACACACATATTTCTATATAGAAACAGACATAAATCTAAAATGCTTTATAAAAATGTAGTACACATTATATAAATATAATATGTATATATTTAGTGCACATAGTACATACATGATGTCAAAATAAGTATATGTGGACACATGCATGTATATTGTTTTTTGATTGTGTGTGTGTGTGTGTGTGT